>NW_027137126.1:0-174414 GCF_040869045.1 Eurosta solidaginis | reverse complement strand
ATTGAACCGTTAGCGATAGAACCTTGGATCAGCTTGTGGATTAATATACACACAAAAACCTATAATCTGCAAAAATAAAATCGATTCTATTTTGCTTGGTTCAATAGATGTGGACACTTATCCCTTTTATGACGTAGAAATTGAACCGTTAGCGATAGAACCTTGGATTAGCTTGTGGATTAATACACACATAAAAACCTACCATCTGCAGAAATAAAATCGATTCTGTCTTGCTTGGTTCAACAGATATGGACACTTATCCCTTTTAGTCGGTTAACCCCACACAGTATGACGTAGAAATTGAACCGTTAATGATAGAACCTTGGATCAGCTTGTGGATTAATATACACACAAAAACCTATAATCTGCAAAAATAAAATCGATTCTATTTTGCTTGGTTCAATAGATGTGGACACTTATCCCTTTTATGACGTAGAAATTGAACCGTTAGCGATAGAACCTTGGATTAGCCTGTGGATTAATACACACATAAAAACCTACCATCTGCAGAAATAAAATCGATTCTGTCTTGCTTGGTTCAACAGATATGGACACTTATCCCTTTTAGTCGGTTAACCCCAACCAGTATGACGTAGAAATTGAACCGTTAGCGATAGAACCTTGGATCAGCTTTTGGATTAATATACACATAAAAGCCTATAATCTGCAAAAACAAAATCGATTCTATCTTGCTTGGTTCAATAGATATGGACACTTATCCCTTTTAGTCGTTTAACCCCACCCAGTATGACGTAGAAATTGAACCGTTAACGATAGAACCTTGGATCAGCTTGTGGATTAATATACACATAAAAACCTACCATCTGCAAAAACAAAATCGATTCTATCTTGCTTGGTTCAATAGATATGGACACTTATCCCTTTTAGTCGGTTAACCCCACACAGTATGACGTAGAAATTGAACCGTTAGCGATAGAACCTTGGATCAGCTTGTGGATTAATATACACATAAAAACCTATTATCTGCAAAAATAAAATCGATTCTATTTTGCTTGGTTCAATAGATGTGGACACTTATCCCTTTTATGACGTAGAAATTGAACCGTTAGCGATAGAACCTTGGATCAGCTTTTGGATTAATATACACATAAAAGCCTATAATCTGCAAAAACAAAATAGATTCTATTTTGCTTGGTTCAATAGATATGGACACTTATCCCTTTTAGTCGTTTAACCCCACCCAGTATGACGTAGAAATTGAACCGTTAACGATAGAACCTTGGATCAGCTTGTGGATTAATATACACATAAAAACCTACCATCTGCAAAAACAAAATCGATTCTATCTTGCTTGGTTCAATAGATATGGACACTTATCCCTTTTAGTCGGTTAACCCCACACAGTATGATGTAGAAATTGAACCGTTAGCGATAGAACCTTGGATCAGCTTGTGGATTAATATACACATAAAAACCTATAATCTGCAAAAATAAAATCGATTCTATTTTGCTTGGTTCAATAGATGTGGACACTTATCCCTTTTATGACGTAGAAATTGAACCGTTAGCGATAGAACCTTGGATCAGCTTGTGGATTAATATACACATAAGAACCTATCATCTGCAAAAACAAAATCGATTCTATCTTGCTTGGTTCAATAGATATGGACACTTATCCCTTTTAGTCGGTTAACCCCACACAGTATGACGTAGAAATTGAACCGTTAGCGATAGAACCTTGGATCAGCTTGTGGATTAATATACACATAAAAACCTATAATCTGCAAAAATAAAATCGATTCTATTTTGCTTGGTTCAATAGATGTGGACACTTATCCCTTTTATGACGTAGAAATTGAACCGTTAGCGATAGAACCTTGGATCAGCTTGTGGATTAATACACACATAAAAACCTACCATCTGCAGAAATAAAATCGATTCTGTCTTGCTTGGTTCAACAGATATGGACACTTATCCCTTTTAGTCGGTTAACCCCACACAGTATGACGTAGAAATTGAACCGTTAATGATAGAACCTTGGATCAGCTTGTGGATTAATATACACATAAAAACCTACCATCTCCAAAAACAAAATCGATTCTATCTTGCTTGGTTCAATAGATATGGACACTTATCCCTTTTAGTTGGTTAACCCCACACAGTATGACGTAGAAATTGAACCGTTAGCGATAGAACCTTGGATCAGCTTGTGGATTAATATACACATAAAAACCTATAATCTGCAAAAATAAAATCGATTCTATTTTGCTTGGTTCAATAGATGTGGACACTTATCCATTTTATGACGTAGAAATTGAACCGTTAGCGATAGAAGCTTGGATCAGCTTGTGGATTAATACACACATAAAAACCTATAATCTGCAAAAATAAAATCGATTCTATTTTGCTTGGTTCAATAGATGTGGACACTTATCCCTTTTATGACGTAGAAATTGAACCGTTAGCGATAGAACCTTGGATCAGCTTGTGGATTAATACACACATAAAAACCTACCATCTGCAGAAATAAAATCGATTCTGTCTTGCTTGGTTCAATAGATATGGACACTTATCCCTTTTAGTCGGTTAACCCCACACAGTGTGACGTAGAAATTTAACCGTTAGCGAAAAAACCTTGGATCAGCTTGTGGATTAATATACACATAAAAACCTATAATCTGCAAAAACAAAATCGATTCTATCTTGCTTGGTTCAATAGTCGGTTAACCCCAACCAGTATGACGTAGAAATTGAACCGTTAGCGATAGAACCTTGGATCAGCTTTTGGATTAATATACACATAAAAGCCTATAATCTGCAAAAACAAAATCGATTCTATCTTGCTTGGTTCAATAGATATGGACACTTATCCCTTTTAGTCGTTTAACCCCACCCAGTATGACGTAGAAATTGAACCGTTAACGATAGAACCTTGGATCAGCTTGTGGATTAATATACACATAAAAACCTACCATCTGCAAAAACAAAATCGATTCTATCTTTCTTAGTTCAATAGATATGGACACTTGTCCCTTTTAGTCGGTTAACCCCACACAGTATGAAGTAGAAATTGAACCGTTAGCGATAGAACCTTGGATCAGCTTGTGGATTAATATACACACAAAAACCTATAATCTGCAAAAATAAAATCGATTCTATTTTGCTTGGTTCAATAGATGTGGACACTTATCCCTTTTATGACGTAGAAATTGAACCGTTAGCGATAGAACCTTGGATTAGCTTGTGGATTAATACACACATAAAAACCTACCATCTGCAGAAATAAAATCGATTCTGTCTTGCTTGGTTCAACAGATATGGACACTTATCCCTTTTAGTCGGTTAACCCCACACAGTATGACGTAGAAATTGAACCGTTAATGATAGAACCTTGGATCAGCTTGTGGATTAATATACACATAAAAACCTACCATCTCCAAAAACAAAATCGGTTCTATCTTGCTTGGTTCAATAGATATGGACACTTATCCCTTTTAGTTGGTTAACCCCACACAGTATGACGTAGAAATTGAACCGTTAGCGATAGAACCTTGGATCAGCTTGTGGATTAATATACACATAAAAACCTATAATCTGCAAAAATAAAATTGATTCTATCTTGCTTGGTTCAATAGATATGGACACTTATCCCTTTTAGTCGGTTAACCCCACACAGTATGACGTAGAAATTGAACCGTTAGCGATAGAACCTTGAATCAGCTTGTGGATTAATATACACATAAAAACCTATAATCTGCAAAAATAAAATCGATTCTATTTTGCTTGGTTCAATAGATGTGGACACTTATCCATTTTATGACGTAGAAATTGAACCGTTAGCGATAGAAGCTTGGATCAGCTTGTGGATTAATACACACATAAAAACCTATAATCTGCAAAAATAAAATCGATTCTATTTTGCTTGGTTCAATAGATGTGGACACTTATCCATTTTATGACGTAGAAATTGAACCGTTAGCGATAGAACCTTGGATCGGCTTGTGGATTAATATACACATAAAAACCTATCATCTGCAAAAACAAAATCGATTCTATCTTGCTTGGTTCAATAGATATGGACACTTATCCCTTTTAGTCGGTTAACCCCACACAGTATGACGTAGAAATTGAACCGTTAGCGATAGAACCTTGGATCAGCTTGTGGATTAATATACACATAAAAACCTATAATCTGCAAAAATAAAATCGATTCTATTTTGCTTGGTTCAATAGATATGGACACTTATCCCTTTTAGTCGTTTAACCCCACCCAGTATGACGTAGAAATTGAACCGTTAACGATAGAACCTTGGATCAGCTTGTGGATTAATATACACATAAAAACCTATAATCTGCAAAAATAAAATCGATTCTATTTTGCTTGGTTCAATAGATGTGGACACTTATCCATTTTATGACGTAGAAATTGAACCGTTAGCGATAGAACCTTGGATCGGCTTGTGGATTAATATACACATAAAAACCTATCATCTGCAAAAACAAAATCGATTCTATCTTGCTTGGTTCAATAGATGTGGACACTTATCCATTTTATGACGTAGAAATTGAACCGTTAGCGATAGAACCTTGGATCGGCTTGTGGATTAATATACACATAAAAACCTATCATCTGCAAAAACAAAATCGATTCTATCTTGCTTGGTTCAATAGATATGGACACTTATCCCTTTTAGTCGGTTAACCCCACACAGTATGACGTAGAAATTGAACCGTTAGCGATAGAACCTTGGATCAGCTTGTGGATTAATATACACATAAAAACCTATAATCTGCAAAAATAAAATCGATTCTATTTTGCTTGGTTCAATAGATGTGGACACTTATCCATTTTATGACGTAGAAATTGAACCGTTAGCGATAGAACCTTGGATCGGCTTGTGGATTAATATACACATAAAAACCTATCATCTGCAAAAACAAAATCGATTCTATCTTGCTTGGTTCAATAGATATGGACACTTATCCCTTTTAGTCGGTTAACCCCACACAGTATGACGTAGAAATTGAACCGTTAGCGATAGAACCTTGGATCAGCTTGTGGATTAATATACACATAAAAACCTATAATCTGCAAAAATAAAATTGATTCTATCTTGCTTGGTTCAATAGATATGGACACTTATCCCTTTTAGTCGGTTAACCCCACACAGTATGACGTAGAAATTGAACCGTTAGCGATAGAACCTTGGATCAGCTTTTGGATTAATATACACATAAAAGCCTATAATCTGCAAAAACAAAATCGATTCTATCTTGCTTGGTTCAATAGATATGGACACTTATCCCTTTTAGTCGTTTAACCCCACCCAGTATGACGTAGAAATTGAACCGTTAACGATAGAACCTTGGATCAGCTTGTGGATTAATATACACATAAAAACCTACCATCTGCAAAAACAAAATCGATTCTATCTTTCTTAGTTCAATAGATATGGACACTTATCCCTTTTAGTCGGTTAACCCCACACAGTATGAAGTAGAAATTGAACCGTTAGCGATAGAACCTTGGATCAGCTTGTGGATTAATATACACATAAAAACCTATAATCTGCAAAAATAAAATCGATTCTATTTTGCTTGGTTCAATAGATGTGGACACTTATCCCTTTTATGACGTAGAAATTGAACCGTTAGCGATAGAACCTTGGATTAGCTTGTGGATTAATACACACATAAAAACCTACCATCTGCAGAAATAAAATCGATTCTGTCTTGCTTGGTTCAACAGATATGGACACTTATCCCTTTTAGTCGGTTAACCCCAATCAGTATGACGTAGAAATTGAACCGTTAGCGATAGAACCTTGGATCAGCTTTTGGATTAATATACACATAAAAGCCTATAATCTGCAAAAACAAAATCGATTCTATCTTGCTTGGTTCAATAGATATGGACACTTATCCCCTTTTAGTCGTTTAACCCCACCCAGTATGACGTAGAAATTGAACCGTTAACGATAGAACCTTGGATCAGCTTGTGGATTAATATACACATAAAAACCTACCATCTGCAAAAACAAAATCGATTCTATCTTGCTTGGTTCAATAGATATGGACACTTATCCCTTTTAGTCGGTTAACCCCACACAGTATGACGTAGAAATTGAACCGTTAGCGATAGAACCTTGGATCAGCTTGTGGATTAATAGACACATAAAAACCTATAATCTGCAAAAATAAAATCGATTCTATTTTGCTTGGTTCAATAGATGTGGACACTTATCCCTTTTATGACGTAGAAATTGAACCGTTAGCGATAGAACCTTGGATCAGCTTGTGGATTAATATACACATAAAAACCTATCATCTGCAAAAACAAAATCGATTCTATCTTGCTTGGTTCAATAGATATGGACACTTATCCCTTTTAGTCGGTTAACCCCACACAGTATGACGTAGAAATTGAACCGTTAGCGATAGAACCTTGGATCAGCTTGTGGATTAATATACACATAAAAACCTATAATCTGCAAAAAAAAATCGATTCTATTTTGCTTGGTTCAATAGATGTGGACACTTATCCCTTTTATGACGTAGAAATTGAACCGTTAGCGATAGAACCTTGGATCAGCTTTTGGATTAATATACACATAAAAGCCTATAATCTGCAAAAACAAAATCGATTCTATTTTGCTTGGTTCAATAGATATGGACACTTATCCCTTTTAGTCGTTTAACCCCACCCAGTATGACGTAGAAATTGAACCGTTAACGATAGAACCTTGGATCAGCTTGTGGATTAATATACACATAAAAACCTACCATCTGCAAAAACAAAATCGATTCTATCTTGCTTGGTTCAATAGATATGGACACTTATCCCTTTTAGTCGGTTAACCCCACACAGTATGATGTAGAAATTGAACCGTTAGCGATAGAACCTTGGATCAGCTTGTGGATTAATATACACATAAAAACCTATAATCTGCAAAAATAAAATCGATTCTATTTTGCTTGGTTCAATAGATGTGGACACTTATCCCTTTTATGACGTAGAAATTGAACCGTTAGCGATAGAACCTTGGATTAGCCTGTGGATTAATACACACATAAAAACCTACCATCTGCAGAAATAAAATCGATTCTGTCTTGCTTGGTTCAACAGATATGGACACTTATCCCTTTTAGTCGGTTAACCCCAACCAGTATGACGTAGAAATTGAACCGTTAGCGATAGAACCTTGGATCAGCTTTTGGATTAATATACACATAAAAGCCTATAATCTGCAAAAACAAAATCGATTCTATCTTGCTTGGTTCAATAGATATGGACACTTATCCCTTTTAGTCGTTTAACCCCACCCAGTATGACGTAGAAATTGAACCGTTAACGATAGAACCTTGGATCAGCTTGTGGATTAATATACACATAAAAACCTACCATCTGCAAAAACAAAATCGATTCTATCTTGCTTGGTTCAATAGATATGGACACTTATCCCTTTTAGTCGGTTAACCCCACACAGTATGACGTAGAAATTGAACCGTTAGCGATAGAACCTTGGATCAGCTTGTGGATTAATATACACATAAAAACCTATTATCTGCAAAAATAAAATCGATTCTATTTTGCTTGGTTCAATAGATGTGGACACTTATCCCTTTTATGACGTAGAAATTGAACCGTTAGCGATAGAACCTTGGATCAGCTTTTGGATTAATATACACATAAAAGCCTATAATCTGCAAAAACAAAATAGATTCTATTTTGCTTGGTTCAATAGATATGGACACTTATCCCTTTTAGTCGTTTAACCCCACCCAGTATGACGTAGAAATTGAACCGTTAACGATAGAACCTTGGATCAGCTTGTGGATTAATATACACATAAAAACCTACCATCTGCAAAAACAAAATCGATTCTATCTTGCTTGGTTCAATAGATATGGACACTTATCCCTTTTAGTCGGTTAACCCCACACAGTATGATGTAGAAATTGAACCGTTAGCGATAGAACCTTGGATCAGCTTGTGGATTAATATACACATAAAAACCTATAATCTGCAAAAATAAAATCGATTCTATTTTGCTTGGTTCAATAGATGTGGACACTTATCCCTTTTATGACGTAGAAATTGAACCGTTAGCGATAGAACCTTGGATCAGCTTGTGGATTAATATACACATAAGAACCTATCATCTGCAAAAACAAAATCGATTCTATCTTGCTTGGTTCAATAGATATGGACACTTATCCCTTTTAGTCGGTTAACCCCACACAGTATGACGTAGAAATTGAACCGTTAGCGATAGAACCTTGGATCAGCTTGTGGATTAATATACACATAAAAACCTATAATCTGCAAAAATAAAATCGATTCTATTTTGCTTGGTTCAATAGATGTGGACACTTATCCCTTTTATGACGTAGAAATTGAACCGTTAGCGATAGAACCTTGGATCAGCTTGTGGATTAATACACACATAAAAACCTACCATCTGCAGAAATAAAATCGATTCTGTCTTGCTTGGTTCAACAGATATGGACACTTATCCCTTTTAGTCGGTTAACCCCACACAGTATGACGTAGAAATTGAACCGTTAATGATAGAACCTTGGATCAGCTTGTGGATTAATATACACATAAAAACCTACCATCTCCAAAAACAAAATCGATTCTATCTTGCTTGGTTCAATAGATATGGACACTTATCCCTTTTAGTTGGTTAACCCCACACAGTATGACGTAGAAATTGAACCGTTAGCGATAGAACCTTGGATCAGCTTGTGGATTAATATACACATAAAAACCTATAATCTGCAAAAATAAAATCGATTCTATTTTGCTTGGTTCAATAGATGTGGACACTTATCCATTTTATGACGTAGAAATTGAACCGTTAGCGATAGAAGCTTGGATCAGCTTGTGGATTAATACACACATAAAAACCTATAATCTGCAAAAATAAAATCGATTCTATTTTGCTTGGTTCAATAGATGTGGACACTTATCCATTTTATGACGTAGAAATTGAACCGTTAGCGATAGAACCTTGGATCGGCTTGTGGATTAATATACACATAAAAACCTATCATCTGCAAAAACAAAATCGATTCTATCTTGCTTGGTTCAATAGATATGGACACTTATCCCTTTTAGTCGGTTAACCCCACACAGTATGACGTAGAAATTGAACCGTTAGCGATAGAACCTTGGATCAGCTTGTGGATTAATATACACATAAAAACCTATAATCTGCAAAAATAAAATCGATTCTATTTTGCTTGGTTCAATAGATATGGACACTTATCCCTTTTAGTCGTTTAACCCCACCCAGTATGACGTAGAAATTGAACCGTTAACGATAGAACCTTGGATCAGCTTGTGGATTAATATACACATAAAAACCTATAATCTGCAAAAATAAAATCGATTCTATTTTGCTTGGTTCAATAGATGTGGACACTTATCCATTTTATGACGTAGAAATTGAACCGCTAGCGATAGAAGCTTGGATCAGCTTGTGGATTAATACACACATAAAAACCTATAATCTGCAAAAATAAAATCGATTCTATTTTGCTTGGTTCAATAGATGTGGACACTTATCCATTTTATGACGTAGAAATTGAACCGTTAGCGATAGAACCTTGGATCGGCTTGTGGATTAATATACACATAAAAACCTATCATCTGCAAAAACAAAATCGATTCTATCTTGCTTGGTTCAATAGATATGGACACTTATCCCTTTTAGTCGGTTAACCCCACACAGTATGACGTAGAAATTGAACCGTTAGCGATAGAACCTTGGATCAGCTTGTGGATTAATATACACATAAAAACCTATAATCTGCAAAAATAAAATCGATTCTATTTTGCTTGGTTCAATAGATATGGACACTTATCCCTTTTAGTCGGTTAACCCCACACAGTATGAAGTAGAAATTGAACCGTTAGCGATAGAACCTTGGATCAGCTTGTGGATTAATATACACATAAAAACCTATAATCTGCAAAAATAAAATCGATTCTATTTTGCTTGGTTCAATAGATGTGGACACTTATCCCTTTTATGACGTAGAAATTGAACCGTTAGCGATAGAACCTTGGATTAGCTTGTGGATTAATACACACATAAAAACCTACCATCTGCAGAAATAAAATCGATTCTGTCTTGCTTGGTTCAACAGATATGGACACTTATCCCTTTTAGTCGGTTAACCCCAACCAGTATGACGTAGAAATTGAACCGTTAGCGATAGAACCTTGGATCAGCTTTTGGATTAATATACACATAAAAGCCTATAATCTGCAAAAACAAAATCGATTCTATCTTGCTTGGTTCAATAGATATGGACACTTATCCCTTTTAGTCGTTTAACCCCACCCAGTATGACGTAGAAATTGAACCGTTAACGATAGAACCTTGGATCAGCTTGTGGATTAATATACACATAAAAACCTACCATCTGCAAAAACAAAATCGATTCTATCTTGCTTGGTTCAATAGATATGGACACTTATCCCTTTTAGTCGGTTAACCCCACACAGTATGACGTAGAAATTGAACCGTTAGCGATAGAACCTTGGATCAGCTTGTGGATTAATATACACATAAAAACCTATAATCTGCAAAAATAAAATCGATTCTATTTTGCTTGGTTCAATAGATGTGGACACTTATCCCTTTTATGACGTAGAAATTGAACCGTTAGCGATAGAACCTTGGATCAGCTTGTGGATTAATATACACATAAAAACCTATCATCTGCAAAAACAAAATCGATTCTATCTTGCTTGGTTCAATAGATATGGACACTTATCCCTTTTAGTCGGTTAACCCCACACAGTATGACGTAGAAATTGAACCGTTAGCGATAGAACCTTGGATCAGCTTGTGGATTAATATACACATAAAAACCTATAATCTGCAAAAATAAAATCGATTCTATTTTGCTTGGTTCAATAGATGTGGACACTTATCCCTTTTATGACGTAGAAATTGAACCGTTAGCGATAGAACCTTGGATCAGCTTTTGGATTAATATACACATAAAAGCCTATAATCTGCAAAAACAAAATCGATTCTATTTTGCTTGGTTCAATAGATATGGACACTTATACCTTTTAGTCGTTTAACCCCACCCAGTATGACGTAGAAATTGAACCGTTAATGATAGAACCTTGGATCAGCTTGTGGATTAATATACACATAAAAACCTACCATCTGCAAAAACAAAATCGATTCTATCTTGCTTGGTTCAATAGATATGGACACTTATCCCTTTTAGTCGGTTAACCCCACACAGTATGATGTAGAAATTGAACCGTTAGCGATAGAACCTTGGATCAGCTTGTGGATTAATATACACATAAAAACCTATAATCTGCAAAAATAAAATCGATTCTATTTTGCTTGGTTCAATAGATGTGGACACTTATACCTTTTATGACGTAGAAATTGAACCGTTAGCGATAGAACCTTGGATCAGCTTGTGGATTAATATACACATAAAAACCTATCATCTGCAAAAACAAAATCGATTCTATCTTGCTTGGTTCAATAGATATGGACACTTATCCCTTTTAGTCGGTTAACCCCACACAGTATGACGTAGAAATTGAACCGTTAGCGATAGAACCTTGGATCAGCTTGTGGATTAATATACACATAAAAACCTATAATCTGCAAAAATAAAATCGATTCTATTTTGCTTGGTTCAATAGATGTGGACACTTATCCCTTTTATGACGTAGAAATTGAACCGTTAGCGATAGAACCTTGGATCAGCTTGTGGATTAATACACACATAAAAACCTACCATCTGCAGAAATAAAATCGATTCTGTCTTGCTTGGTTCAATAGATATGGACACTTATCCCTTTTAGTCGGTTAACCCCACACAGTATGACGTAGAAATTGAACCGTTAATGATAGAACCTTGGATCAGCTTGTGGATTCATATACACATAAAAACCTACCATCTGCAAAAACAAAATCGGTTCTATCTTGCTTGGTTCAATAGATATGGACGCTTATCCCTTTTAGTCGGTTAACCCCACACAGTATGACGTAGAAATTGAACCGTTAGCGAAAAAACCTTGGATCAGCTTGTGGATTAATATACACATAAAAACCTATAATCTGCAAAAACAAGATCGATTCTATCTTGCTTGGTTCAATAGATATGGACACTTATCCCTTTTAGTCGGTTAACCCCACACAGTATGACGTAGAAATTGAACTGTTAGCGAAAAAACCTTGGATCAGCTTGTGGATTAATATACACATAAAAACCTATAATCTGCAAAAACAAAATCGATTCTGTCTTGCTTGGTTCAATAGATATGGACACTTATCCCTTTTAGTTGGTTAACCTCACCCAGTTTGACGTAGAAATTGAACCATTAGTGATAGAACCTTGGATCAGCTTGTGTATTAATATGCACATAAAAACCTACCATCTGCAAAAATAAATTCGATTCTACCTTGCTTGGTTCAATAGATATAGACACTTATCCCTATTAGTCGGTTAACCCCACCCAGTATGACGTAGAAATTGAACCGTTAGCGATAGAATCTTGGGTCGGCTTGTGGATTAATATACACGTAAAAACCTATCATCTGCAAAAACAAAATCGATTCTATCTTGCTTGGTTCAATAGATATGGACACTTATCCCTTTTAGTCGGTTAACCCCACCCAGTATGACGTAGAAATTGAACCGTTAGCGATAGAACCTTGGATCAGCTTTTGGATTAATATACACATAAAAGCCTACCATCTGCAAAAATAAAATCGATTCTGTCTTGCTTGGTTCAATAGATATGGACACTTATCCCTTTTAGTCGGTTAACCTCACCCAGTTTGACGTAGAAACTGAACCGTTAGCGATAGAACCTTGGATCAGCTTGTGGATTAATATGCACATAAAAACCTACCATCTGCAAAAATAAATTCGATTCTACCTTGCTTGGTTCAATAGATATAGACACTTATCCCTATTAGTCGGTTAACCCCACCCAGTATGACGTAGAAATTGAACCGTTAGCGATAGAACCTTGGATCGGCTTGTGGATTAATATACACACAAAAACCTATCATCTGCAAAAACAAAATCGATTCTATCTTGCTTGGTTCAATAGATATGGACACTTATCCCTTTTGGTCGGTTAACCCCACACAGTATGACGTAGAAATTGAACCGTTAGCGATAGAACCTTGGATCAGCTTGTGGATTAATATACACATAAAAACCTATAATCTGCAAAAATAAAATCGATTCTATTTTGCTTGGTTCAATAGATGTGGACACTTATCCCTTTTATGACGTAGAAATTGAACCGTTAGCGATAGAACCTTGGATCAGCTTGTGGATTAATACACACATAAAAACCTACCATCTGCAGAAATAAAATCGATTCTGTCTTGCTTGGTTCAATAGATATGGACACTTATCCCTTTTAGTCGGTTAACCCCACACAGTATGACGTAGAAATTGAACCGTTAATGATAGAACCTTGGATCAGCTTGTGGATTAATATACGCATAAAAACCTACCATCTGCAAAAACAAAATCGATTCTATCTTGCTTGGTTCAATAGATATGCACACTTATCCCTTTTAGTCGGTTAACCCCACACAGTATGACGTAGAAATTGAACCGTTAATGATAGAACCTTGGATCAGCTTGTGGATTAATATACACATAAAAACCTATAATCTGCAAAAATAAAATCGATTCTATTTTGCTTGGTTCAATAGATGTGGACACTTATCCCTTTTATGACGTAGAAATTGAACCGTTAGCGATAGAACCTTGGATCAGCTTGTGGATTAATACACACATAAAAACCTACCATCTGCAGAAACAAAATCGATTCTGTCTTGCTTGGTTCAATAGATATGGACACTTATCCCTTTTAGTCGGTTAACCCCACACAGTGTGACGTAGAAATTTAACCGTTAGCGAAAAAACCTTGGATCAGCTTGTGGATTAATATACACATAAAAACCTATAATCTGCAAAAACAAAATCGATTCTATCTTGCTTGGTTCAATAGATATGGACACTTATCCCTTTTAGTCGGTTAACCCCAACCAGTATGACGTAGAAATTGAACCGTTAGCGATAGAACCTTGGATCAGCTTTTGGATTAATGTACACATAAAAGCCTATAATCTGCAAAAACAAAATCGATTTTATCTTGCTTGGTTCAATAGATATGGACACTTATCCCTTTTAGTCGTTTAACCCCACCCAGTATGACGTAGAAATTGAACCGTTAACGATAGAACCTTGGATCAGCTTGTGGATTAATATACACATAAAAACCTACCATCTGCAAAAACAAAATCGATTCTATCTTTCTTAGTTCAATAGATATGGACACTTATCCCTTTTAGTCGGTTAACCCCACACAGTATGAAGTAGAAATTGAACCGTTAGCGATAGAACCTTGGATCAGCTTGTGGATTAATATACACATAAAAACCTATAATCTGCAAAAATAAAATCGATTCTATTTTGCTTGGTTCAATAGATGTGGACACTTATCCCTTTTAGTCGGTTAACCCCACACAGTATGACGTAGAAATTGAACCGTTAATGATAGAACCTTGGATCAGCTTGTGGATTAATATACACATAAAAACCTATAATCTGCAAAAATAAAATCGATTCTATTTTGCTTGGTTCAATAGATATGGACACTTATCCCTTTTAGTCGGTTAACCCCAACCAGTATGACGTAGAAATTGAACCGTTAGCGATAGAACCTTGGATCAGCTTTTGGATTAATGTACACATAAAAGCCTATAATCTGCAAAAACAAAATCGATTTTATCTTGCTTGGTTCAATAGATATGGACACTTATCCCTATTAGTCGGTTAACCCCACCCAGTATGACGTAGAAATTGAACCGTTAGCGATAGAACCTTGGATTAGCTTGTGGATTAATACACACATAAAAACCTACCATCTGCAGAAATAAAATCGATTCTGTCTTGCTTGGTTCAACAGATATGGACACTTATCCCTTTTAGTCGGTTAACCCCACACAGTATGACGTAGAAATTGAACCGTTAATGATAGAACCTTGGATCAGCTTGTGGATTAATATACACATAAAAACCTACCATCTCCAAAAACAAAATCGATTCTATCTTGCTTGGTTCAATAGATATGGACACTTATCCCTTTTAGTTGGTTAACCCCACAGAGTATGACGTAGAAATTGAACCGTTAGCGATAGAACCTTGGATCAGCTTGTGGATTAATATACACATAAAAACCTATAATCTGCAAAAATAAAATTGATTCTATCTTGCTTGGTTCAATAGATATGGACACTTATCCCTTTTAGTCGGTTAACCCACACAGTATGACGTAGAAATTGAACCGTTAGCGATAGAACCTTGAATCAGCTTGTGGATTAATATACACATAAAAACCTATAATCTGCAAAAATAAAATCGATTCTATTTTGCTTGGTTCAATAGATGTGGACACTTATCCATTTTATGACGTAGAAATTGAACCGTTAGCGATAGAAGCTTGGATCAGCTTGTGGATTAATACACACATAAAAACCTATAATCTCCAAAAATAAAATCGATTCTATTTTGCTTGGTTCAATAGATGTGGACACTTATCCATTTTATGACGTAGAAATTGAACCGTTAGCGATAGAACCTTGGATCGGCTTGTGGATTAATATACACATAAAAACCTATCATCTGCAAAAAAAAATCGATTCTATCTTGCTTGGTTCAATAGATATGGACACTTATCCCTTTTAGTCGGTTAACCCCACACAGTATGACGTAGAAATTGAACCGTTAGCGATAGAACCTTCGATCAGCTTGTGGATTAATATACACATAAAAACCTATAATCTGCAAAAATAAAATCGATTCTATTTTGCTTGGTTCAATAGATGTGGACATTTATCCATTTTATGACGTAGAAATTGAACCGTTAGCGATAGAACCTTGAATCAGCTTGTGGATTAATATACACATAAAAACCTATAATCTGCAAAAATAAAATCGATTCTATTTTGCTTGGTTCAATAGATGTGGACACTTATCCATTTTATGACGTAGAAATTGAACCGTTAGCGATAGAACCTTGGATCGGCTTGTGGATTAATATACACATAAAAACCTATCATCTGCAAAAACAAAATCGATTCTATCTTGCTTGGTTCAATAGATATGGACACTTATCCCTTTTAGTCGGTTAACCCCACATATGACGTAGAAATTGAACCGTTAGCGATAGAACCTTGGATCAGCTTGTGGATTAATATACAGATAAAAACCTATAATCTGCAAAAATAAAATCGATTCTATTTTGCTTGGTTCAATAGATGTGGACACTTATCCCTTTTATGACGTAGAAATTGAACCGTTAGCGATAGAACCTTGGATCAGCTTGTGGATTAATACACACATAAAAACCTACCATCTGCAGAAATAAAATCGATTCTGTCTTGCTTGGTTCAATAGATATGGACACTTATCCCTTTTAGTCGGTTAACCCCACACAGTATGACGTAGAAATTGAACCGTTAATGATAGAACCTTGGATCAGCTTGTGGATTAATATACGCATAAAAACCTACCATCTGCAAAAACAAAATCGATTCTATCTTGCTTGGTTCAATAGATATGGACACTTATCCCTTTTAGTCGGTTAACCCCACACAGTATGACGTAGAAATTGAACCGTTAATGATAGAACCTTGGATCAGCTTGTGGATTAATATACACATAAAAACCTATAATCTGCAAAAATAAAATCGATTATATTTTGCTTGGTTCAATAGATGTGGACACTTATCCCTTTTATGACGTAGAAATTGAACCGTTAGCGATAGAACCTTGGATCAGCTTGTGGATTAATACACACATAAAAACCTACCATCTGCAGAAATAAAATCGATTCTGTCTTGCTTGGTTCAATAGATATGGACACTTATCCCCTTTAGTCGGTTAACCCCACACAGTATGACGTAGAAATTGAACCGTTAGCGATAGAACCTTGAATCAGCTTGTGGATTAATATACACATAAAAACCTATAATCTGCAAAAATAAAATCGATTCTATTTTGCTTGGTTCAATAGATGTGGACACTTATCCATTTTATGACGTAGAAATTGAACCGTTAGGGATAGAAACTTATCCCTTTTAGTCGGTTAACTCCACACAGGATGACGTAGAAATTGAACCGTTAACGATAGAACCTTGGATCGGCTTGTGGATTAATACACACATAAAAACCTACCGTCTGCAAAAATAAAATCGATTCTGTCTTGCTTGGTTCAATAGATATGGACACTTATCCCTTTTAGTCGGTTAACCCCACCCAGTTTGACGTAGAAATTGAACCGTTAGCGAAAAAACCTTGGATAAGCTTGTGGATTAATATACACATAAAAACCTATAATCTGCAAAAACAAAATCGATTCTATCTTGCTTGGTTCAATAGATATGGACACTTATCCCTTTTAGTCGGTTAACCCCACCCAGTTTGACGTAGAAATTGAACCGTTAGCGATAGAACCTTGGATCAGCTTTTGGATTAATATACACATAAAAGCCTATAATCTTCAAAAACAAAATCGATTCTATCTTGCTTGGTTCAATAGATATGGACACTTATCCCTTTTAGTCGTTTAACCCCACCCAGTATGACGTAGAAATTGAACCGTTAACGACAGAACCTTGGATCAGCTTGTGGATTAATATACACATAAAAACCTACCATCTGCAAAAACAAAATCGATTCTATCTTGCTTGGTTCAATTGATATGGACACTTATCCCTTTTAGTCGGTTAACCCCACACAGTATGACGTAGAAATTGAACCGTTAGCGATAGAACCTTGGATCAACTTGTGGATTAATATACACATAAAAACCTATAATCTGCAAAAATAAAATCGATTCTATTTTGCTTGGTTCAATAGATGTGGACACTTATCCCTTTTATGACGTAGAAATTGAACCGTTAGCGATAGAACCTTGGATCAGTTGTGGATTAATATACACATAAAAACCTACCATCTGCAAAAACAAAATCGATTCTATCTTGCTTGGTTCAATAGATATGGACGCTTATCCCTTTTAGTCGGTTAACCCCACACAGTATGACGTAGAAATTGAACCGTTAGCGAAAAAACCTTGGATCAGCTTGTGGATTAATATACACATAAAAACCTATAATCTGCAAAAACAAAATCGATTCTATCTTGCTTGGTTCAATAGATATGGACACTTATCCCTTTTAGTCGGTTAACCCCACACAGTATGACGTAGAAATTGAACTGTTAGCGAAAAAACCTTGGATCAGCTTGTGGATTAATATACACATAAAAACCTATAATCTGCAAAAACAAAATCGATTCTGTCTTGCTTGGTTCAATAGATATGGACACTTATCCCTTTTAGTTGGTTAACCTCACCCAGTTTGACGTAGAAATTGAACCGTTAGTGATAGAACCTTGGATCAGCTTGTGTATTAATATGCACATAAAAACCTACCATCTGCAAAAATAAATTCGATTCTACCTTGCTTGGTTCAATAGATATAGACACTTATCCCTATTAGTCGGTTAACCCCACCCAGTATGACGTAGAAATTGAACCGTTAGCGATAGAACCTTGGGTCGGCTTGTGGATTAATATACACGTAAAAACCTATCATCAGCAAAAAGAAAATCGATTCTATCTTGCTTGGTTCAATAGATATGGACACTTATCCCTTTTAGTCGGTTAACCCCACCCAGTATGACGTAGAAATTGAACCGTTAGCGATAGAACCTTGGATCAGCTTTTGGATTAATATACACATAAAAGCCTACCATCTGCAAAAATAAAATCGATTCTGTCTTGCTTGGTTCAATAGATATGGACACTTATCCCTTTTAGTCGGTTAACCTCACCCAGTTTGACGTAGAAATTGAACCGTTAGCGATAGAAGCTTGGATCAGCTTGTGGATTAATATGCACATAAAAACCTACCATCTGCAAAAATAAATTCGATTCTACCTTGCTTGGTTCAATAGATATAGACACTTATCCCTATTAGTCGGTTAACCCCACCCAGTATGACGTAGAAATTGAACCGTTAGCGATAGAACCTTGGATCGGCTTGTGGATTAATATACACATAAAAACCTATCATCCTCAAAAACAAAATCGATTCTATCTTGCTTGGTTCAATAGATATGGACACTTATCCCTTTTAGTCGGTTAACCCTACACAGTATGACGTAGAAATTGAACCGTTAGCGATAGAACCTTGGATCAGCTTGTGGATTAATATACACATAAAAACCTATAATCTGCAAAAATAAAATCGATTCTATTTTGCTTGGTTCAATAGATGTGGACACTTATCCCTTTTATGACGTAGAAATTGAACCGTTAGCGATAGAACCTTGGATCAGCTTGTGGATTAATACACACATAAAAACCTAACATCTGCAGAAATAAAATCGATTCTGTCTTGCTTGGTTCAATAGATATGGACACTTATCCCTTTTAGTCGGTTAACCCCACACAGTATGACGTAGAAATTGAACCGTTAATGATAGAACCTTGTATCAGCTTGTGGATTAATATACGCATAAAAACCTACCATCTGCAAAAACAAAATCGATTCTATCTTGCCTGGTTCAATAGATATGGACACTTATCCCTTTTAGTCGGTTAACCCCACACAGTATGACGTAGAAATTGAACCGTTAGCGATAGAACCTTGGATCGGCTTGTGGATTTATATACACATAAAAACCTATCATCTGAAAAAATAAAATCGATTCTGTCTTGCTTGGTTCAATAGATATGGACACTTATCCCTTTTAGTCGGTTAACCTCACCCAGTTTGACGTAGAAACTGAACCGTTAGCGATAGAACCTTGGATCAGCTTGTGGATTAATATGCACATAAAAACCTACCATCTGCAAAAATAAATTCGATTCTACCTTGCTTGGTTCAATAGATATAGACACTTATCCCTATTAGTCGGTTAACCCCACCCAGTATGACGTAGAAATTGAACCGTTAGCGATAGAACCTTGGATCGGCTTGTGGATTTATATACACATAAAAACCTATCATCTGCAAAAACAAAATCGATTCTATCTTGCTTGGTTCAATAGATATGACGTAGAAATTGAACCGTTAGCGATAGAACCTTGGATCAGCTTGTGGATTAATATACACATAAAAACCTATAATCTGCAAAAATAAAATCGATTCTATTTTGCTTGGTTCAATAGATGTGGACACTTATCCCTTTTATGACGTAGAAATTGAACCGTTAGCGATAGAACCTTGGATCAGCTTGTGGATTAATACACACATAAAAACCTAACATCTGCAGAAATAAAATCGATTCTTTCTTGCTTGGTTCAATAGATATGGACACTTATCCCTTTTAGTCGGTTAACCCCACACAGTATGACGTAGAAATTGAACCGTTAATGATAGAACCTTGGATCAGCTTGTGGATTAATATACGCATAAAAACCTACCATCTGCAAAAACAAAATCGATTCTATCTTGCCTGGTTCAATAGATATGGACACTTATCCCTTTTAGTCGGTTAACCCCACACAGTATGACGTAGAAATTGAACCGTTAGCGATAGAACCTTGGATCGGCTTGTGGATTTATATACACATAAAAACCTATCATCTGAAAAAATAAAATCGATTCTGTCTTGCTTGGTTCAATAGATATGGACACTTATCCCTTTTAGTCGGTTAACCTCACCCAGTTTGACGTAGAAACTGAACCGTTAGCGATAGAACCTTGGATCAGCTTGTGGATTAATATGCACATAAAAACCTACCATCTGCAAAAATAAATTCGATTCTACCTTGCTTGGTTCAATAGATATAGACACTTATCCCTTTTAGTCGGTTAACCCCACACAGTATGACGTAGAAATTGAACCGTTAGCGATAGAACCTTGGATCAACTTGTGGATTAATATACACATAAAAACCTATAATCTGCAAAAATAAAATCGATTCTATTTTGCTTGGTTCAATAGATGTGGACACTTATCCCTTTTATGACGTAGAAATTGAACCGTTAGCGATAGAACCTTGGATCAGTTGTGGATTAATATACACATAAAAACCTACCATCTGCAAAAACAAAATCGATTCTATCTTGCTTGGTTCAATAGATATGGACGCTTATCCCTTTTAGTCGGTTAACCCCACACAGTATGACGTAGAAATTGAACCGTTAGCGAAAAAACCTTGGATCAGCTTGTGGATTAATATACACATAAAAACCTATAATCTGCAAAAACAAAATCGATTCTATCTTGCTTGGTTCAATTGATATGGACACTTATCCCTTTTAGTCGGTTAACCCCACACAGTATGACGTAGAAATTGAACCGTTAGCGATAGAACCTTGGATCAACTTGTGGATTAATATACACATAAAAACCTATAATCTGCAAAAATAAAATCGATTCTATTTTGCTTGGTTCAATAGATGTGGACACTTATCCCTTTTATGACGTAGAAATTGAACCGTTAGCGATAGAACCTTGGATCAGTTGTGGATTAATATACACATAAAAACCTACCATCTGCAAAAACAAAATCGATTCTATCTTGCTTGGTTCAATAGATATGGACGCTTATCCCTTTTAGTCGGTTAACCCCACACAGTATGACGTAGAAATTGAACCGTTAGCGAAAAAACCTTGGATCAGCTTGTGGATTAATATACACATAAAAACCTATAATCTGCAAAAACAAAATCGATTCTATCTTGCTTGGTTCAATAGATATGGACACTTATCCCTTTTAGTCGGTTAACCCCACACAGTATGACGTAGAAATTGAACTGTTAGCGAAAAAACCTTGGATCAGCTTGTGGATTAATATACACATAAAAACCTATAATCTGCAAAAACAAAATCGATTCTGTCTTGCTTGGTTCAATAGATATGGACACTTATCCCTTTTAGTTGGTTAACCTCACCCAGTTTGACGTAGAAATTGAACCGTTAGTGATAGAACCTTGGATCAGCTTGTGTATTAATATGCACATAAAAACCTACCATCTGCAAAAATAAATTCGATTCTACCTTGCTTGGTTCAATAGATATAGACACTTATCCCTATTAGTCGGTTAACCCCACCCAGTATGACGTAGAAATTGAACCGTTAGCGATAGAACCTTGGGTCGGCTTGTGGATTAATATACACGTAAAAACCTATCATCAGCAAAAAGAAAATCGATTCTATCTTGCTTGGTTCAATAGATATGGACACTTATCCCTTTTAGTCGGTTAACCCCACCCAGTATGACGTAGAAATTGAACCATTAGCGATAGAACCTTGGATCAGCTTTTGGATTAATATACACATAAAAGCCTACCATCTGCAAAAATAAAATCGATTCTGTCTTGCTTGGTTCAATAGATATGGACACTTATCCCTTTTAGTCGGTTAACCTCACCCAGTTTGACGTAGAAATTGAACCGTTAGCGATAGAAGCTTGGATCAGCTTGTGGATTAATATGCACATAAAAACCTACCATCTGCAAAAATAAATTCGATTCTACCTTGCTTGGTTCAATAGATATAGACACTTATCCCTATTAGTCGGTTAACCCCACCCAGTATGACGTAGAAATTGAACCGTTAGCGATAGAACCTTGGATCGGCTTGTGGATTAATATACACATAAAAACCTATCATCCTCAAAAACAAAATCGATTCTATCTTGCTTGGTTCAATAGATATGGACACTTATCCCTTTTAGTCGGTTAACCCTACACAGTATGACGTAGAAATTGAACCGTTAGCGATAGAACCTTGGATCAGCTTGTGGATTAATATACACATAAAAACCTATAATCTGCAAAAATAAAATCGATTCTATTTTGCTTGGTTCAATAGATGTGGACACTTATCCCTTTTATGACGTAGAAATTGAACCGTTAGCGATAGAACCTTGGATCAGCTTGTGGATTAATACACACATAAAAACCTAACATCTGCAGAAATAAAATCGATTCTGTCTTGCTTGGTTCAATAGATATGGACACTTATCCCTTTTAGTCGGTTAACCCCACACAGTATGACGTAGAAATTGAACCGTTAATGATAGAACCTTGTATCAGCTTGTGGATTAATATACGCATAAAAACCTACCATCTGCAAAAACAAAATCGATTCTATCTTGCCTGGTTCAATAGATATGGACACTTATCCCTTTTAGTCGGTTAACCCCACACAGTATGACGTAGAAATTGAACCGTTAGCGATAGAACCTTGGATCGGCTTGTGGATTTATATACACATAAAAACCTATCATCTGAAAAAATAAAATCGATTCTGTCTTGCTTGGTTCAATAGATATGGACACTTATCCCTTTTAGTCGGTTAACCTCACCCAGTTTGACGTAGAAACTGAACCGTTAGCGATAGAACCTTGGATCAGCTTGTGGATTAATATGCACATAAAAACCTACCATCTGCAAAAATAAATTCGATTCTACCTTGCTTGGTTCAATAGATATAGACACTTATCCCTATTAGTCGGTTAACCCCACCCAGTATGACGTAGAAATTGAACCGTTAGCGATAGAACCTTGGATCGGCTTGTGGATTTATATACACATAAAAACCTATCATCTGCAAAAACAAAATCGATTCTATCTTGCTTGGTTCAATAGATATGACGTAGAAATTGAACCGTTAGCGATAGAACCTTGGATCAGCTTGTGGATTAATATACACATAAAAACCTATAATCTGCAAAAATAAAATCGATTCTATTTTGCTTGGTTCAATAGATGTGGACACTTATCCCTTTTATGACGTAGAAATTGAACCGTTAGCGATAGAACCTTGGATCAGCTTGTGGATTAATACACACATAAAAACCTAACATCTGCAGAAATAAAATCGATTCTTTCTTGCTTGGTTCAATAGATATGGACACTTATCCCTTTTAGTCGGTTAACCCCACACAGTATGACGTAGAAATTGAACCGTTAATGATAGAACCTTGGATCAGCTTGTGGATTAATATACGCATAAAAACCTACCATCTGCAAAAACAAAATCGATTCTATCTTGCCTGGTTCAATAGATATGGACACTTATCCCTTTTAGTCGGTTAACCCCACACAGTATGACGTAGAAATTGAACCGTTAATGATAGAACCTTGGATCAGCTTGTGGATTAATATACACATAAAAACCTATAATCTGCAAAAATAAAATCGATTCTATTTTGCTTGGTTCAATAGATGTGGACACTTATCCCTTTTATGACGTAGAAATTGAACCGTTAGCGATAGAACCTTGGATCAGCTTTTGGATTAATATACACATAAAAGCCTATAATCTGCAAAAACAAAATCGATTCTATCTTGCTTGGTTCAATAGATATGGACACTTATCCCTTTTAGTCGTTTAACCCCACCCAGTATGACGTAGAAATTGAACCGTTAACGATAGAACCTTGGATCAGCTTGTGGATTAATATACACATAAAAACCTACCATCTGCAAAAACAAAATCGATTCTATCTTGCTTAGTTCAATAGATATGGACACTTATCCCTTTTAGTCGGTTAACCCCACACAGTATGACGTAGAAATTGAACCGTTAGCGATAGAACCTTGGATCAGCTTGTGGATTAATATACACATCAAAGCCTATAATCTGCAAAAATAAAATCGATTCTATTTTGCTTGGTTCAATAGATGTGGACACTTATCCCTTTTATGACGTAGAAATTGAACCGTTAGCGATAGAACCTTGGATCAGCTTGTGGATTAATACACACATAAAAACCTACCATCTGCAGAAATAAAATCGATTCTGTCTTGCTTGGTTCAACAGATATGGACACTTATCCCTTTTAGTCGGTTAACCCCACACAGTATGACGTAGAAATTGAACCGTTAATGATAGAACCTTGGATCAGCTTGTGGATTAATATACACATAAAAACCTACCATCTCCAAAAACAAAATCGATTCTATCTTGCTTGGTTCAATAGATATGGACACTTATCCCTTTTAGTTGGTTAACCCCACACAGTATGACGTAGAAATTGAACCGTTAGCGATAGAACCTTGGATCAGCTTGTGGATTAATATACACATAAAAACCTATAATCTGCAAAAATAAAATTGATTCTATCTTGCTTGGTTCAATAGATATGGACACTTATCCCTTTTAGTCGGTTAACCCCACACAGTATGACGTAGAAATTGAACCGTTAGCGATAGAACCTTGAATCAGCTTGTGGATTAATATACACATAAAAACCTATAATCTGCAAAAATAAAATCGATTCTATTTTGCTTGGTTCAATAGATGTGGACACTTATCCATTTTATGACGTAGAAATTGAACCGTTAGCGATAGAAGCTTGGATCAGCTTGTGGATTAATACACACATAAAAACCTATAATCTGCAAAAATAAAATCGATTCTATTTTGCTTGGTTCAATAGATGTGGACACTTATCCATTTTATGACGTAGAAATTGAACCGTTAGCGATAGAACCTTGGATCGGCTTGTGGATTAATATACACATAAAAACCTATCATCTGCAAAAAGAAAATCGATTCTATCTTGCTTGGTTCAATAGATATGGACACTTATCCCTTTTAGTCGGTTAACCTCACCCAGTTTGACGTAGAAACTGAACCGTTAGCGATAGAACCTTGGATCAGCTTGTGGATTAATATGCACATAAAAACCTATAATCTGCAAAAATAAAATCGATTCTATTTTGCTTGGTTCAATAGATGTGGACACTTATCCATTTTATGACGTAGAAATTGAACCGTTAGCGATAGAACCTTGGATCAGCTTTTGGATTAATATACACATAAAAGCCTACCATCTGCAAAAATAAAATCGATTCTGTCTTGCTTGGTTCAATGGATATGGACACTTATCCCTTTTAGTCGGTTAACCTCACCCAGTTTGACGTAGAAACTGAACCGTTAGCGATAGAACCTTGGATCAGCTTGTGGATTAATATGCACATAAAAACCTACCATCTGCAAAAATAAATTCGATTCTACCTTGCTTGGTTCAATAGATATAGACACTTATCCCTATTAGTCGGTTAACCCCACCCAGTATGACGTAGAAATTGAACCGTTAGCGATAGAACCTTGGGTCGGCTTGTGGATTAATATACACGTAAAAACCTATCATCTGCAAAAAGAAAATCGATTCTATCTTGCTTGGTTCAATAGATATGGACACTTATCCCTTTTAGTCGGTTAACCCCACCCAGTATGACGTAGAAATTGAACCGTTAGCGATAGAACCTTGGATCAGCTTTTGGATTAATATACACATAAGAGCCTACCATCTGCAAAAATAAAATCGATTCTGTCTTGCTTGGTTCAATAGATATGGACACTTATCCCTTTTAGTCGGTTAACCTCACCCAGTTTGACGTAGAAACTGAACCGTTAGCGATAGAACCTTGGATCAGCTTGTGGATTAATATGCACATAAAAACCTACCATCTGCAAAAATAAATTCGATTCTACCTTGCTTGGTTCAATAGATATAGACACTTATCCTTATTAGTCGGTTAACCCCACCCAGTATGACGTAGAAATTGAACCGTTAGCGATAGAACCTTGGATCGGCTTGTGGATTAATATACACATAAAAACCTATCATCCGCAAAAACAAAATCGATTCTGTCTTGCTTGGTTCAATAGATATGGACACTTATCCCTTTTAGTCGGTTAACCCCACACAGTATGACGTAGAAATTGAACCGTTAGCGATAGAACCTTGGATCAGCTTGTGGATTAATATACACATAAAAACCTATAATCTGCAAAAATAAAATCGATTCTATTTTGCTTGGTTCAATAGATGTGGACACTTATCCCTTTTATGACGTAGAAATTGAACCGTTAGCGATAGAACCTTGGATCAGCTTGTGGATTAATACACACATAAAAACCTAACATCTGCAGAAATAAAATCGATTCTGTCTTGCTTGGTTCAATAGATATGGACACTTATCCCTTTTAGTCGGTTAACCCCACACAGTATGACGTAGAAATTGAACCGTTAATGATAGAACCTTGGATCAGCTTGTGGATTAATATACGCATAAAAACCTACCATCTGCAAAAACAAAATCGATTCTATCTTGCCTGGTTCAATAGATATGGACACTTATCCCTTTTAGTCGGTTAACCCCACACAGTATGACGTAGAAATTGAACCGTTAATGATAGAACCTTGGATCAGCTTGTGGATTAATATACACATAAAAACCTATAATCTGCAAAAATAAAATCGATTCTATTTTGCTTGGTTCAATAGATGTGGACACTTATCCCTTTTATGACGTAGAAATTGAACCGTTAGCGATAGAACCTTGGATCAGCTTGTGGATTAATACACACATAAAAACCTACCATCTGCAGAAATAAAATCGATTCTGTCTTGCTTGGTTCAATAGATATGGACACTTATCCCTTTTAGTCGGTTAACCCCACACAGTGTGACGTAGCAATTTAACCGTTAGCGAAAAAACCTTGGATCAGCTTGTGGATTAATATACACATTAAAACCTATAATCTGCAAAAACAAAATCGATTCTATCTTGCTTGGTTCAATAGATATGGACACTTATCCCTTTTAGTCGGTTAACCCCAACCAGTATGACGTAGAAATTGAACCGTTAGCGATAGAACCTTGGATCAGCTTTTGGATTAATATACACATAAAAGCCTATAATCTGCAAAAACAAAATCGATTCTATCTTGCTTGGTTCAATAGATATGGACACTTATCCCTTTTAGTCGTTTAACCCCACCCAGTATGACGTAGAAATTGAACCGTTAACGATAGAACCTTGGATCAGCTTGTGGATTAATATACACATAAAAACCTACCATCTGCAAAAACAAAATCGATTCTATCTTGCTTAGTTCAATAGATATGGACACTTATCCCTTTTAGTCGGTTAACCCCACACAGTATGACGTAGAAATTGAACCGTTAGCGACAGAACCTTGGATCAGCTTGTGGATTAATATACACATAAAAACCTATAATCTGCAAAAATAAAATCGATTCTATTTTGCTTGGTTCAATAGATGTGGACACTTATCCCTTTTATGACGTAGAAATTGAACCGTTAGCGATAGAACCTTGGATCAGTTGTGGATTAATATACACATAAAAACCTACCATCTGCAAAAACAAAATCGATTCTATCTTGCTTGGTTCAATAGATATGGACGCTTATCCCTTTTAGTCGGTTAACCCCACACAGTATGATGTAGAAATTGAAACGTTAGCGAAAAAACCTTGGATCAGCTTGTGGATTAATATACACATAAAAACCTATAATCTGCAAAAACAAAATCGATTCTATCTTGCTTGGTTCAATAGATATGGACACTTATCCCTTTTAGTCGGTTAACCCCACACAGTATGACGTAGAAATTGAACTGTTAGCGAAAAAACCTTGGATCAGCTTGTGGATTAATATACACATAAAAACCTATAATCTGCAAAAACAAAATCGATTCTGTCTTGCTTGGTTCAATAGATATGGACACTTATCCCTTTTAGTTGGTTAACCTCACCCAGTTTGAAGTAGAAATTGAACCGTTAGTGATAGAACCTTGGATCAGCTTGTGTATTAATATGCACATAAAAACCTACCATCTGCAAAAATAAATTCGATTCTACCTTGCTTGGTTCAATAGATATAGACACTTATCCCTATTAGTCGGTTAACCCCACCCAGTATGACGTAGAAATTGAACCGTTAGCGATAGAACCTTGGGTCGGCTTGCGGATTAATATACACGTAAAAACCTATCATCTGCAAAAACAAAATCGATTCTATCTTGCTTGGTTCAATAGATATGGACACTTATCCCTTTTAGTCGGTTAACCCCACCCAGTATGACGTAGAAATTGAACCGTTAGCGATAGAACCTTGGATCAGCTTTTGGATTAATATACACATAAAAGCCTACCATCTGCAAAAATAAAATCGATTCTGTCTTGCTTGGTTCAATAGATATGGACTCTTATCCCTTTTAGTCGGTTAACCTCACCCAGTTTGACGTAGAAACTGAACCGTTAGCGATAGAACCTTGGGTCAGCTTGTGGATTAATATGCACATAAAAACCTACCATCTGCAAAAATAAATTCGATTCTACCTTGCTTGGTTCAATAGATATAGACACTTATCTCTATTAGTCGGTTAACCCCACCCAGTATGACGTAGAAATTGAACCGTTAGCGATAGAACCTTGGATCGGCTTGTGGATTAATATGCACATAAAAACCTACCATCTGCAAAAATAAATTCGATTCTACCTTGCTTGGTTCAATAGATATAGACACTTATCCCTATTAGTCGGTTAACCCCACCCAGTATGACGTAGAAATTGAACCGTTAGCGATAGAACCTTGGATCGGCTTGTGGATTAATATACACATAAAAACCTATCATCCGCAAAAACAAAATCGATTCTATCTTGCTTGGTTCAATAGATATGGACACTTATCCCTTTTAGTCGGTTAACCCCACCCAGTATGACGTAGAAATTGAACCGTTAGCGATAGAACCTTGGATCAGCTTTTGGATTAATATACACATAAAAGCCTACCATCTGCAAAAATAAAATCGATTCTGTCTTGCTTGGTTCAATAGATATGGACACTTATCCCTTTTAGTCGGTTAACCTCACCCAGTTTGACGTAGAAACTGAACCGTTAGCGATAGAACCTTGGATCAGCTTGTGGATTAATATGCACATAAAAACCTACCATCTGCAAAAATAAATTCGATTCTACCTTGCTTGGTTCAATAGATATAGACACTTATCCTTATTAGTCGGTTAACCCCACCCAGTATGACGTAGAAATTGAACCGTTAGCGATAGAACCTTGGATCGGCTTGTGGATTAATATACACATAAAAACCTATCATCCGCAAAAACAAAATCGATTCTATCTTGCTTGGTTCAATAGATATGGACACTTATCCCTTTTAGTCGGTTAACCCCACACAGTATGACGTAGAAATTGAACCGTTAGCGATAGAACCTTGGATCAGCTTGTGGATTAATATACACATAAAAACCTATAATCTGCAAAAATAAAATCGATTCTATTTTGCTTGGTTCAATAGATGTGGACACTTATCCCTTTTATGACGTAGAAATTGAACCGTTAGCGATAGAACCTTGGATCAGCTTGTGGATTAATACACACATAAAAACCTAACATCTGCAGAAATAAAATCGATTCTGTCTTGCTTGGTTCAATAGATATGGACACTTATCCCTTTTAGTCGGTTAACCCCACACAGTATGACGTAGAAATTGAACCGTTAATGATAGAACCTTGGATCAGCTTGTGGATTAATATACGCATAAAAACCTACCATCTGCAAAAACAAAATCGATTCTATCTTGCCTGGTTCAATAGATATGGACACTTATCCCTTTTAGTCGGTTAACCCCACACAGTATGACGTAGAAATTGAACCGTTAATGATAGAACCTTGGATCAGCTTGTGGATTAATATACACATAAAAACCTATAATCTGCAAAAATAAAATCGATTCTATTTTGCTTGGTTCAATAGATGTGGACACTTATCCCTTTTATGACGTAGAAATTGAACCGTTAGCGATAGAACCTTGGATCAGCTTGTGGATTAATACACACATAAAAACCTACCATCTGCAGAAATAAAATCGATTCTGTCTTGCTTGGTTCAATAGATATGGACACTTATCCCTTTTAGTCGGTTAACCCCACACAGTGTGACGTAGCAATTTAACCGTTAGCGAAAAAACCTTGGATCAGCTTGTGGATTAATATACACATAAAAACCTATAATCTGCAAAAACAAAATCGATTCTATCTTGCTTGGTTCAATAGATATGGACACTTATCCCTTTTAGTCGTTTAACCCCACCCAGTATGACGTAGAAATTGAACCGTTAACGATAGAACCTTGGATCAGCTTGTGGATTAATATACACATAAAAACCTACCATCTGCAAAAACAAAATCGATTCTATCTTGCTTAGTTCAATAGATATGGACACTTATCCCTTTTAGTCGGTTAACCCCACACAGTATGACGTAGAAATTGAACCGTTAGCGACAGAACCTTGGATCAGCTTGTGGATTAATATACACATAAAAACCTATAATCTGCAAAAATAAAATCGATTCTATTTTGCTTGGTTCAATAGATGTGGACACTTATCCCTTTTATGACGTAGAAATTGAACCGTTAGCGATAGAACCTTGGATCAGTTGTGGATTAATATACACATAAAAACCTACCATCTGCAAAAACAAAATCGATTCTATCTTGCTTGGTTCAATAGATATGGACGCTTATCCCTTTTAGTCGGTTAACCCCACACAGTATGATGTAGAAATTGAAACGTTAGCGAAAAAACCTTGGATCAGCTTGTGGATTAATATACACATAAAAACCTATAATCTGCAAAAACAAAATCGATTCTATCTTGCTTGGTTCAATAGATATGGACACTTATCCCTTTTAGTCGGTTAACCCCACACAGTATGACGTAGAAATTGAACTGTTAGCGAAAAAACCTTGGATCAGCTTGTGGATTAATATACACATAAAAACCTATAATCTGCAAAAACAAAATCGATTCTGTCTTGCTTGGTTCAATAGATATGGACACTTATCCCTTTTAGTTGGTTAACCTCACCCAGTTTGACGTAGAAATTGAACCGTTAGTGATAGAACCTTGGATCAGCTTGTGTATTAATATGCACATAAAAACCTACCATCTGCAAAAATAAATTCGATTCTACCTTGCTTGGTTCAATAGATATAGACACTTATCCCTATTAGTCGGTTAACCCCACCCAGTATGACGTAGAAATTGAACCGTTAGCGATAGAACCTTGGGTCGGCTTGCGGATTAATATACACGTAAAAACCTATCATCTGCAAAAACAAAATCGATTCTATCTTGCTTGGTTCAATAGATATGGACACTTATCCCTTTTAGTCGGTTAACCCCACCCAGTATGACGTAGAAATTGAACCGTTAGCGATAGAACCTTGGATCAGCTTTTGGATTAATATACACATAAAAGCCTACCATCTGCAAAAATAAAATCGATTCTGTCTTGCTTGGTTCAATAGATATGGACACTTATCCCTTTTAGTCGGTTAACCTCACCCAGTTTGACGTAGAAACTGAACCGTTAGCGATAGAACCTTGGGTCAGCTTGTGGATTAATATGCACATAAAAACCTACCATCTGCAAAAATAAATTCGATTCTACCTTGCTTGGTTCAATAGATATAGACACTTATCCCTATTAGTCGGTTAACCCCACCCAGTATGACGTAGAAATTGAACCGTTAGCGATAGAACCTTGGATCGGCTTGTGGATTAATATGCACATAAAAACCTATCATCTGCAAAAACAAAATCGATTCTATCTTGCTTGGTTCAATAGATATGGACACTTATCCCTTTTAGTCGGTTAACCCCACACAGTATGACGTAGAAATTGAACCGTTAGCGATAGAACCTTGGATCAGCTTGTGGATTAATATACACATAAAAACCTATAATCTGCAAAAATAAAATCGATTCTATTTTGCTTGGTTCAATAGATGTGGACACTTATCCCTTTTATGACGTAGAAATTGAACCGTTAGCGATAGAACCTTGGATCAGCTTGTGGATTAATATGCACATAAAAACCTACCATCTGCAAAAATAAATTCGATTCTACCTTGCTTGGTTCAATAGATATAGACACTTATCCCTATTAGTCGGTTAACCCCACCCAGTATGACGTAGAAATTGAACCGTTAGCGACAGAACCTTAGATCGGCTTGTGGATTAATATGCACATAAAAACCTATCATCTGCAAAAACAAAATCGATTCTATCTTGCTTGGTTCAATAGATATGGACACTTATCCCTTTTAGTCGGTTAACCCCACACAGTATGACGTAGAAATTGAACCGTTAATGATAGAACCTTGGATCAGCTTGTGGATTAATATACACATAAAAACCTACCATCTCCAAAAACAAAATCGATTCTATCTTGCTTGGTTCAATAGATATGAACACTTATCCCTTTTAGTTGGTTAACCCCACACAGTATGACGTAGAAATTGAACCGTTAGCGATAGAACCTTGGATCAGCTTGTGGATTAATATACACATAAAAACCTATAATCTGCAAAAATAAAATTGATTCTATCTTGCTTGGTTCAATAGATATGGACACTTATCCCTTTTAGTCGGTTAACCCCACACAGTATGACGTAGAAATTGAACCGTTAGCGATAGAACCTTGAATCAGCTTGTGGATTAATATACATATAAAAACCTATAATCTGCAAAAATAAAATCGATTCTATTTTGCTTGGTTCAATAGATGTGAACACTTATCCATTTTATGACGTAGAAATTGAACCGTTAGCGATAGAAGCTTGGATCAGCTTGTGGATTAATACACACATAAAAACCTATAATCTGCAAAAATAAAATCGATTCTATTTTGCTTGGTTCAATAGATGTGGACACTTATCCATTTTATGACGTAGAAATTGAACCGTTAGCGATAGAACCTTGGATCGGCTTGTGGATTAATATACACATAAAAACCTATCATCTGCAAAAAGAAAATCGATTCTATCTTGCTTGGTTCAATAGATATGGACACTTATCCCTTTTAGTCGGTTAACCTCACCCAGTTTGACGTAGAAACTGAACCGTTAGCGATAGAACCTTGGATCAGCTTGTGGATTAATATGCACATAAAAACCTATAATCTGCAAAAATAAAATCGATTCTATTTTGCTTGGTTCAATAGATGTGGACACTTATCCATTTTATGACGTAGAAATTGAACCGTTAGCGATAGAACCTTGGATCAGCTTTTGGATTAATATACACATAAAAGCCTACCATCTGCAAAAATAAAATCGATTCTGTCTTGCTTGGTTCAATAGATATGGACACTTATCCCTTTTAGTCGGTTAACCTCACCCAGTTTGCCGTAGAAACTGAACCGTTAGCGATAGAACCTTGGATCAGCTTGTGGATTAATATGCACATAAAAACCTACCATCTGCAAAAATAAATTCGATTCTACCTTGCTTGGTTCAATAGATATAGACACTTATCCCTATTAGTCGGTTAACCCCACCCAGTATGACGTAGAAATTGAACCGTTAGCGATAGAACCTTGGGTCGGCTTGTGGATTAATATACACGTAAAAACCTATCATCTGCAAAAAGAAAATCGATTCTATCTTGCTTGGTTCAATAGATATGGACACTTATCCCTTTTAGTCGGTTAACCCCACCCAGTATGACGTAGAAATTGAACCGTTAGCGATAGAACCTTGGATCAGCTTTTGGATTAATATACACATAAGAGCCTACCATCTGCAAAAATAAAATCGATTCTGTCTTGCTTGGTTCAATAGATATGGACACTTATCCCTTTTAGTCGGTTAACCTCACCCAGTTTGACGTAGAAACTGAACCGTTAGCGATAGAACCTTGGATCAGCTTGTGGATTAATATGCACATAAAAACCTACCATCTGCAAAAATAAATTCGATTCTACCTTGCTTGGTTCAATAGATATAGACACTTATCCCTATTAGTCGGTTAACCCCACCCAGTATGACGTAGAAATTGAACCGTTAGCGATAGAACCTTGGGTCGGCTTGTGGATTAATATACACATAAGAACCTATCATCCGCAAAAACAAAATCGATTCTATCTTGCTTGGTTCAATAGATATGGACACTTATCCCTTTTAGTCGGTTAACCCCACACAGTATGACGTAGAAATTGAACCGTTAGCGATAGAACCTTGGATCAGCTTGTGGATTAATATACACATAAAAACCTATAATCTGCAAAAATAAAATCGATTCTATTTTGCTTGGTTCAATAGATGTGGACACTTATCCCTTTTATGACGTAGAAATTGAACCGTTAGCGATAGAACCTTGGATCAGCTTGTGGATTAATACACACATAAAAACCTAACATCTGCAGAAATAAAATCGATTCTGTCTTGCTTGGTTCAATAGATATGGACACTTATCCCTTTTAGTCGGTTAACCCCACACAGTATACGTAGAAATTGAACCGTTAATGATAGAACCTTGGATCAGCTTGTGGATTAATATACGCATAAAAACCTACCATCTGCAAAAACAAAATCGATTCTATCTTGCCTGGTTCAATAGATATGGACACTTATCCCTTTTAGTCGGTTAACCCCACACAGTATGACGTAGAAATTGAACCGTTAATGATAGAACCTTGGATCAGCTTGTGGATTAATATACACATAAAAACCTATAATCTGCAAAAATAAAATCGATTCTATTTTGCTTGGTTCAATAGATGTGGACACTTATCTCTTTTATGACGTAGAAATTGAACCGTTAGCGATAGAACCTTGGATCAGCTTGTGGATTAATACACACATAAAAACCTACCATCTGCAGAAATAAAATCGATTCTGTCTTGCTTGGTTCAATAGATATGGACACTTATCCCTTTTAGTCGGTTAACCCCACACAGTGTGACGTAGAAATTTAACCGTTAGCGAAAAAACCTTGGATCAGCTTGTGGATTAATATACACATAAAAACCTATAATCTGCAAAAACAAAATCGATTCTATCTTGCTTGTGTAAGGTCATCCTAAGAATACGAGCAATATAATATAAAGGCAACCTAATCTATGGTCAATATAATACAACGGTTAGGCTGACCCTACCTTAGTAATTAATCCTACGAAATACATCATCTCTGCACATGAACGGAATAATAATCAATTGGCAACCCTTACTCAATGTCAGCGACAAAAGAGCAGTTTAGATTTGAACAACGCGCCGTGAACAACGTCGGTTCGGCAACGGGCAGAGAAATCATTCTAATACTCATTTTACTTTCAATAAACAAAACCATTTAATTAATTTCATTTAAACACACATATTTTCCTATATTTAACTTTAAACTTTAATAAACATGAATTGTTAGTTATAATGTGCTAATGTGCATAAATCGGCAGCGTTTTTATTTAATCGGAATCCAGAAAATCCTGACAACCTGAAAGAGCTTGAATAAAGACTCTTTCAGTTCAGAAGTGAGATGCTCCGCATAGCCTCACAGTGACAGTGTGAATTATATTGAAATATAATAGAACAAAAATATGTGTGTGTGCAAAACAACGAATTCTTGAGAAGATTCGTTCGTTTCAGGAAGATTGCATCGGAATACATGCAACATTCTGACAAGTGTAGACATGTTCAAAGTCTGTACATAAGGTACAAACCGAAAGTTGATGTACATACATATGTTTTGTTGTTGTGTTTGCCTACGAGCGTACGAATTTACGAGCGTCGGTAAAGCATTATCGATAAAGCAGTATCAACGGAAAGTATTTGAATTGCATACGATATTGTCATGTTTTTTTCTTCGTGTCATAGAGCGTTGCTATAAATCGTAAGTTGCAAGCAAAGAAACAACGAAAATCCGTTTGTGTTCAAATTGCATGTTGTAATTGTTGTTGTGTTGCCTGTCGCGCGTACGAATGGACGATCGGTCGGTTATACATACAAAGTAAGACAGAGCAAGTGAATTTCGGTGGTTGATTTCAAATTGCGTGTTGTAGTTGTTGCCCAAAATTTGTTGCCTATCGCGCGTACGAATGGACGAGCGGTTTGCGGGGAAAAAAGGCAAATGCAAGAAAGCAGAAATTGTGAATTATATGCGTACGAATATAACTGTGGCAAAGTATAGTTATCGGGCGTACGAATGTACGAACGGTTGATGAACATAGAAAATAGAAATCAGAGCTTTGTATTTGAAGTAATAAATACAAGATTTTTTTTATTAATTCTGCGGTCTGCGTGTAGAGCGTGCGAGTGAAAGAGTAAAGAATACGACAATGGTCGTTAATGTTATTGTTGTAATAATTTATTTCAAAGTGTCGATCTCGCTTACACGACCATTCGTGTGTATGAAAATATAAATAGACAAAAGAGACAACGTGTCATAAAACTCATACGAAAGGAAGAGTGAAGCAAAACAAATAAGTAAACAAATTTTAATTAGAATACTCGTTTTAAAAGAAGTAAACAAAATAGCAAAATGAAAATAAAAGTGTCAACGTTGAAAGTAGACGAGCTGAAAGAGCAGCTGCGTAATAATGATCTTTCAACTACGGGAACAAAAGCTGAATTAGTGTTACGATTGTGTGATTTCTTAGGTAGTGATGAAATCCAAATCGAGAATTCTGAATCAAATTTACAAACGCAAGTATATGATTTAAGAGCAATGATGGAAATTATGATGACAAAAATACAAAGTTTGGTTCCAAGTCAACAGACAAATGCACAAGAAGTGAATGGTAGTGGCTCTAGTGTAAATAAAGAGCGCATAGTTGTGTCACCTCAAAGTTCAATAAGAGTGGTGGGCAGAAATGCCAGTGTAAAAGAAATTGCTGAGACAATACCAGAATTTAACCCAACGAACGAAAGCTCTCTAACAGTGACACAATTTGTTAATAGGGTGGACAGTGCAATAAGTGCATACGAATGGGATGAGAAATGTTTACTTTTGGCAGTGTACAGCAAATTAAAAGGTGCTGCACGAATGTGGTTAGATGCTGCACCAACATTTTACTCTAATTGGTCTGATTTGGCAAGTGCGTTAAAAAGTGAATTTAGTTTTGAATTGAATGATGCACAAATTCATTATAAAATGGCAAGTGCAACGCGAATGCAAAACGAAAAATTTAATGAATATTGTTTTCGAATGAGCGGACTAGGCCGACGGTATGGCTTGACTGAAAGTACAATTATAAAATACATTCGCGACGGTTTAAAGCATCGTGAGTTGCAAATAGCAATAGCTCCAATTAAGTTTAATTCTCTTAAAGATATGCGCGAAACAATTGAAGATTATATACAAAATATGTCGGTAACAAAACAGTTTAAAAACGAGTACATAAACAATCGCAATAAAGAAAGTGCTAAAGATGTGAATCGAAGCGCGGTCGAAACGAAAAGCGTAACATGTTACAATTGCAAAGAAGGTGGACATATCGCGCGAAATTGTCCGAAATTGAAACAGAATCGTAAATGTAAAGACTGTAATAAACTTCATCCAAATAATGAAGCAGAAAATTGCGGAAAAAAAGCAGTTGTTGTTAAGCGTTCTCAGTTACAAGAATCAACAAATTTTTTTCAAAAACCAGTCATTGTAAATGGTAAGTCATTATTAGCTTTCGTAGACACTGGAAGTGAATGTAGTATGATCCAGCGATCAGCTGTAGAAAAGTTGAACATCCAAATATATCCATGCGCTGCAGAAATAGTAGGTATATGCGGTGGAAAACGTACATTAAAGAATAAGGTCAACGTATGCATGACAGTTGATGAGATAAATTTAAAAGTCAATTTATTTGTGGTCGATGACGATATTTTAACGACGGACGTACTTTTGGGCCAAGATATTTTTAGAAATGACGGCATGGTAGCAGAGATAAAAGCGGACAACTTTACATTTTCTACGCAGGTGAAAAAGGTAGTCGTGGAAAATCCAGTAACGAGTTTTAGTAACATTAATTGTAGTATAGACGACGAGAATTCAAATTTGCAGGCGTTATTGGAAGATAATAGAGACGTTTTTGCAGAAAAGCTTTGTGACATTGGCTTAACTAATGCGACGAAAATGAGAATTGAACTGACAACGAATACACCGATTGCTCAAAAACCATACAGGGTTCCTGAGCCGAAAAAGCGTCTTGTAACAGAAATGATTAATGAGCTTTTGTCATGCGACATAATTAGCCCATCGAAATCAGAATACGCAAGTCCAATTATTTTGGTTAAGAAGAAAAACGGCGGTGAACGCCTCTGCGTTGACTACAGGCGACTAAACCAGTTTACAACAAAAGAAATTTACCCTACACCAAACATAGAAGAAAGCCTGAGCGAAGCCTTGAGATACAAATATTTTTCAGTCTTAGATTTAAATAGTGGTTACTATCAGGTATCAATCGAAGAAGAGTGTCGAAAATACACTGCGTTCATAACAACAGACGGTTTATTTGAATTTAAGCGAATGCCATTCGGGCTTAGAAATGCGCCGGCGGTATTCCAGCGTTTAATGCAAAACATTAAAGATAGGACTCAACCTGGTGACATGATTCACTATATGGATGATATATTGGTTGGTAGTAATAATATATCCGAGATGTACGAAAAGTTGACTAGAGTATTTGAAGCTTTACGCCAACTTAATCTTACTTTAAATATCAACAAATGCGAATTTATGAAGCAGACAATAGAATTTTTAGGACATGAACTTCACCCCGGTGGTGTAAGTCCAGGCAATATAAAGACGGCGGCTGTAAATAATTTTTCAGTGCCAAAATCCGTAACCGATATAAGACGTTTTCTAGGTCTTAGCGGATATTTTAGACGCTTCGTGCCAGGGTACTCGATTATAAGCGAGCCGTTGCGTGAATTATTACGCAAAGATCAACAGTTTAAATGGACTGATAGGCAAGAGAAAGCATTTTTGATTTTGAAGACAGTGTTAACATCGAAGCCGGTGATGGCAGGTTATCGCGTTGAAGCAGATCATCAAATACATACTGATGCCAGTTCTGTTGGCATTGCAGGCGTGCTCTTACAGCGAGAAGGTAGTGACTGGAAACCAGTTGCGTATTATAGCAGATCAACAACAGATAGCGAACGTAGTTTTCACAGCTATGAACTCGAAGTTTTAGCAGTGGTTAGTAGTCTAGAGCGCTTTAGATATTACGTCCAAGGTAAAGAAATTGTAGTGGTGACTGATTGTAATGCAGTTACTACAGCGATGCAGAAGCGTGAGTTGATACCAAGAATTGCACGTTGGTGGCTACGTATCCAGGACTTTATTGTTAAGTTAGAACATCGACCAGGCAAAAGGATGGAACATGTTGATTTCCTAAGCAGAACACCAAACGAAAAAAGCATAGATATAGAGACAGCATCCTTAAAAATTTCAAAAACAACAATAGAAATGGGAGATTGGATGTACAGTATGCAACAGCAAGACAATAATATTCGTTCTATTATTGAGAAATTAGAAAGCGGTGACAAAATTACAAACGAAGAATATAAGCTCGAAAATGGGCGGGTTTACCGAAAACAGAAAGGTGATAAATTATGGTTAGTACCAAAATCAATGCGTTACAAAATTATAGCTAGCGTACATGAGAAAGTTAAACACCTTAGCACGGAGAAAACTTTAGAAGAAACACAGAAATACTTTTGGTTTCCACGTATGCGAAATTTCATAAAATCTTTTATACAATCATGCGTCGAGTGTGCGTACAATAAGCAGCGGGGTGGTAAAACAGAGGGGGCGTACCATTACGATGAAATCGATCCTGTACCATTTAAAACAATACATATTGATCATCTTGGACCTTTTCCCCGTAGTAAAAAGGGAAACGAGCATATTATAGTTTTAGTAGACTCATTTACTAAATTTACGGTAGTACGAGCAGTTAAGAGTACTGAAACCCGACATGTATTGACACTATTGAATGAGGTGAGCAGTTATTTTGGAGTGCCTACACGTATCGTAACAGATCAAGGGACAGCATTCACATCAAATGACTTTAAGAATTATTGTAACAATCACGACATCAAGCAGATTTTAAACGCGGTTCGAACTCCACGGGCAAATGGACATGCCGAGCGTACAAATCGAACTATTATGGGTATGTTACTTCCATCAACTGAAAACGACAAAAACTGGGATGAACAAATTCAAAGTATACAGTGGGCTATTAACACGATGAAGAATAAAACAACACAGCGAACACCCCAAGAACTTTTATTCAGTTATAAACCTAGAGATATTTTACAAAACAAATTGATATTTGCATTACATGAAGATAAAACTATCAACAACGACGAGATGAAAGAGATACAAACAGATGCCGTGCATCGAATAAATCAGCAAAGGGAGAAAGCAAAATCTAAATTCGACGAAAGACATCGTAAACCAACACAGTACAACGTCGGCGATCTTGTTCTCGCCGAAAATGAACAGGTGAGCACTGGTGGTTCTCGCAAATTGGAGCCACTGTACAAAGGGCCGTTTTTGATAACAAAAGTTATAGGTAAAGACCGGTATCTCATTGAAGACATACCTGGATCGAAACGTAAGCAACGACATTATACTTCAATTTTTGCATCAGATAAGTTGAAGCCATGGTGTAGTTTACCCAATTTTGATGGTTTTGACAACGACGACGACGGAGCCGAGGGCGACTCCAGTTATCAGGATTGGCCGAATGTAAGGTCATCCTAAGAATACGAGCAATATAATATAAAGGCAACCTAATCTATGGTCAATATAATACAACGGTTAGGCTGACCCTACCTTAGTAATTAATCCTACGAAATACATCATCTCTGCACATGAACGGAATAATAATCAATTGGCAACCCTTACTCAATGTCAGCGACAAAAGAGCAGTTTAGATTTGAACAACGCGCCGTGAACAACGTCGGTTCGGCAACGGGCAGAGAAATCATTCTAATACTCATTTTACTTTCAATAAATAAAACCATTTAATTAATTTCATTTAAACACACATATTTTCCTATATTTAACTTTAAACTTTAATAAACATGAATTGTTAGTTATAATGTGCTAATGTGCATAAATCGGCAGCGTTTTTATTTAATCGGAATCCAGAAAATCCTGACAACCCGAAAGAGCTTGAATAAAGACTCTTTCACTTGGTTCAATAGATATGGACACTTATCCCTTTTAGTCGGTTAACCCCAACCAGTATGACGTAGAAATTGAACCGTTAGCGATAGAACCTTGGATCAGCTTTTGGATTAATATACACATAAAAGCCTATAATCTGCAAAAACAAAATCGATTCTATCTTGCTTGGTTCAATAGATATGGACACTTATCCCTTTTAGTCGTTTAACCCCACCCAGTATGACGTAGAAATTGAACCGTTAACGATAGAACCTTGGATCAGCTTGTGGATTAATATACACATAAAAACCTACCATCTGCAAAAACAAAATCGATTCTATCTTGCTTAGTTCAATAGATATGGACACTTATCCCTTTTAGTCGGTTAACCCCACACAGTATGACGTAGAAATTGAACCGTTAGCGACAGAACCTTGGATCAGCTTGTGGATTAATATACACATAAAAACCTATAATCTGCAAAAATAAAATCGATTCTATTTTGCTTGGTTCAATAGATGTGGACACTTATCCCTTTTATGACGTAGAAATTGAACCGTTAGCGATAGAACCTTGGATCAGTTGTGGATTAATATACACATAAAAACCTACCATCTGCAAAAACAAAATCGATTCTATCTTGCTTGGTTCAATAGATATGGACGCTTATCCCTTTTAGTCGGTTAACCCCACACAGTATGACGTAGAAATTGAAACGTTAGCGAAAAAACCTTGGATCAGCTTGTGGATTAATATACACATAAAAACCTATAATCTGCAAAAACAAAATCGATTCTATCTTGCTTGGTTCAATAGATATGGACACTTATCCCTTTTAGTCGGTTAACCCCACACAGTATGACGTAGAAATTGAACTGTTAGCGAAAAAACCTTGGATCAGCTTGTGGATTAATATACACATAAAAACCTATAATCTGCAAAAACAAAATCGATTCTGTCTTGCTTGGTTCAATAGATATGGACACTTATCCCTTTTAGTTGGTTAACCTCACCCAGTTTGACGTAGAAATTGAACCGTTAGTGATAGAACCTTGGATCAGCTTGTGTATTAATATGCACATAAAAACCTACCATCTGCAAAAATAAATTCGATTCTACCTTGCTTGGTTCAATAGATATAGACACTTATCCCTATTAGTCGGTTAACCCCACCCAGTATGACGTAGAAATTGAACCGTTAGCGATAGAACCTTGGGTCGGCTTGTGGATTAATATACACGTAAAAACCTATCATCTGCAAAAACAAAATCGATTCTATCTTGCTTGGTTCAATAGATATGGACACTTATCCCTTTTAGTCGGTTAACCCCACCCAGTATGACGTAGAAATTGAACCGTTAGCGATAGAACCTTGGATCAGCTTTTGGATTAATATACACATAAAAGCCTACCATCTGCAAAAATAAAATCGATTCTGTCTTGCTTGGTTCAATAGATATGGACACTTATCCCTTTTAGTCGGTTAACCTCACCCAGTTTGACGTAGAAACTGAACCGTTAGCGATAGAACCTTGGATCAGCTTGTGGATTAATATGCACATAAAAACCTACCATCTGCAAAAATAAATTCGATTCTACCTTGCTTGGTTCAATAGATATAGACACTTATCCCTATTAGTCGGTTAACCCCACCCAGTATGACGTAGAAATTGAACCGTTAGCGATAGAACCTTGGATCGGCTTGTGGATTAATATGCACATAAAAACCTATCATCTGCAAAAACAAAATCGATTCTATCTTGCTTGGTTCAATAGATATGGACACTTATCCCTTTTAGTCGGTTAACCCCACACAGTATGACGTAGAAATTGAACCGTTAGCGATAGAACCTTGGATCAGCTTGTGGATTAATATACACATAAAAACCTATAATCTGCAAAAATAAAATCGATTCTATTTTGCTTGGTTCAATAGATGTGGACACTTATCCCTTTTATGACGTAGAAATTGAACCGTTAGCGATAGAACCTTGGATCAGCTTGTGGATTAATACACACATAAAAACCTAACATCTGCAGAAATAAAATCGATTCTGTCTTGCTTGGTTCAATAGATATGGACACTTATCCCTTTTAGTCGGTTAACCCCACACAGTATGACGTAGAAATTGAACCGTTAATGATAGAACCTTGGATCAGCTTGTGGATTAATATACGCATAAAAACCTACCATCTGCAAAAACAAAATCGATTCTATCTTGCCTGGTTCAATAGATATGGACACTTATCCCTTTTAGTCGGTTAACCCCACACAGTATGACGTAGAAATTGAACCGTTAATGATAGAACCTTGGATCAGCTTGTGGATTAATATACACATAAAAACCTATAATCTGCAAAAATAAAATCGATTCTATTTTGCTTGGTTCAATAGATGTGGACACTTATCCCTTTTATGACGTAGAAATTGAACCGTTAGCGATAGAACCTTGGATCAGCTTGTGGATTAATACACACATAAAAACCTACCATCTGCAGAAATAAAATCGATTCTGTCTTGCTTGGTTCAATAGATATGGACACTTATCCCTTTTAGTCGGTTAACCCCACAAGGTGTGACGTAGAAATTTAACCGTTAGCGAAAAAACCTTGGATCGGCTTGTGGATTAATATACACATAAAAACCTATAATCTGCAAAAACAAAATCGATTCTATCTTGCTTGGTTCAATAGATATGGACACTTATCCCTTTTAGTCGGTTAACCCCAACCAGTATGACGTAGAAATTGAACCGTTAGCGATAGAACCTTTGATCAGCTTTTGAATTAATATACACATAAAAGCCTATAATCTGCAAAAACAAAATCGATTCTATCTTGCTTGGTTCAATAGATATGGACACTTATCCCTTTTAGTCGTTTAACCCCACCCAGTATGACGTAGAAATTGAACCGTTAACGATAGAACCTTGGATCAGCTTGTGGATTAATATACACATAAAAACCTATAATCTGCAAAAATAAAATCGATTCTATTTTGCTTGGTTCAATAGATGTGGACACTTATCCCTTTTATGACGTAGAAATTGAACCGTTAGCGATAGAACCTTGGATCAGCTTGTGGATTAATACACACATAAAAACCTACCATCTGCAGAAATAAAATCGATTCTGTCTTGCTTGGTTCAACAGATATGGACACTTATCCCTTTTAGTCGGTTAACCCCACACAGTATGACGTAGAAATTGAACCGTTAATGATAGAACCTTGGATCAGCTTGTGGATTAATATACACATAAAAACCTATAATCTGCAAAAATAAAATTGATTCTATCTTGCTTGGTTCAATAGATATGGACACTTATCCCTTTTAGTCGGTTAACCCCACACAGTATGACGTAGAAATTGAACCGTTAGCGATAGAACCTTGGATCAGCTTGTGGATTAATATACGCATAAAAACCTATAATCTGCAAAAATAAAATCGATTCTATTTTGCTTGGTTCAATAGATGTGGACACTTATCCCTTTTATGACGTAGAAATTGAACCGTTAGCGATAGAACCTTGGATCAGCTTGTGGATTAATACACACATAAAAACCTACCATCTGCAGAAATAAAATCGATTCTGTCTTGCTTGGTTCAATAGATATGGACACTTATCCCTTTTAGTCGGTTAACCCCACACAGTATGACCTAGAAATTGAACCGTTAGCGATAGAACCTTGGATCAGCTTGTGGATTAATATACGCATAAAAACCTATAATCTGCAAAAATAAAATCGATTCTATTTTGCTTGGTTCAATAGATGTGGACACTTATCCCTTTTATGACGTAGAAATTGAACCGTTAGCGATAGAACCTTGGATCAGCTTGTGGATTAATACACACATAAAAACCTACCATCTGCAGGAATAAAATCGATTCTGTCTTGCTTGGTTCAACAGATATGGACACTTATCCCTTTTAGTCGGTTAACCCCACACAGTATGACGTAGAAATTGAACCGTTAATGATAGAACCTTGGATCAGCTTGTGGATTAATATACACATAAAAACCTATAATCTGCAAAAATAAAATTGATTCTATCTTGCTTGGTTCAATAGATATGGACACTTATCCCTTTTAGTCGGTTAACCCCACACAGTATGACGTAGAAATTGAACCGTTAACGATAGAACCTTGGATCAGCTTGTGGATTAATATACACATAAAAACCTACCATCTGCAAAAACAAAATCGATTCTATCTTGCTTAGTTCAACAGATATGGACACCTAACCCATTTTAGTCGGTTAAATCCACACAGTATGACGTAGAAATTGAACCGTTAGGGATAGAACCTTGGATCAGCTTGTGGATTAATATACACATAAAAACCTATAATCTGCAAAAATAAAATCGATTCTATTTTGCTTGGTTCAATAGATGTGGACACTTATCCCTTTTATGACGTAGAAATTGAACCGTTAGCGATAGAACCTTGGATCAGCTTGTGGATTAATATACACATAAAAACCTACCATCTCCAAAAACAAAATCGATTCTATCTTGCTTGGTTCAATAGATATGGACACTTATCCCTTTTAGTTGGTTAACCCCACACAGTATGACGTAGAAATTGAACCGTTAGCGATAGAACCTTGGATCAGCTTGTGGATTAATATACACATAAAAACCTATAATCTGCACAAATAAAATTGATTCTATCTTGATTGGTTCAATAGATATGGACACTTATCCCTTTTAGTCGGTTAACCCCACACAGTATGACGTAGAAATTGAACCGTTAGCGATAGAACCTTGAATCAGCCTGTGGATTAATATACACATAAAAACCTATAATCTGCAAAAATAAAATCGATTCTATTTTGCTTGGTTCAATAGATGTGGACACTTATCCATTTTATGACGTAGAAATTGAACCGTTAGCGATAGAAGCTTGGATCAGCTTGTGGATTAATACACACATAAAAACCTATAATCTGCAAAAATAAAATCGATTCTATTTTGCTTGGTTCAATAGATGTGGACACTTATCCATTTTATGTCGTAGAAATTGAACCGTTAGCGATAGAACCTTGGATCGGCTTGTGGATTAATATACACATAAAAACCTATCATCTGCAAAAACAAAATCGATTCTATCTTGCTTGGTTCAATAGATATGGACACTTATCCCTTTTAGTCGGTTAACCCCACACAGTATGACGTAGAAATTGAACCGTTAGCGATAGAACCTTGGATCAGCTTGTGGATTAATATACACATAAAAACCTATAATCTGCAAAAATAAAATCGATTCTATTTTGCTTGGTTCAATAGATGTGGACACTTATCCATTTTATGACGTAGAAATTGAACCGTTAGCGATAGAACCTTGAATCAGCTTGTGGATTAATATACACATAAAAACCTATAATCTGCAAAAATAAAATCGATTCTATTTTGCTTGGTTCAATAGATGTGGACACTTATCCATTTTATGACGTAGAAATTGAACCGTTAGCGATAGAACCTTGGATCGGCTTGTGGATTAATATACACATAAAAACCTATCATCTGCAAAAACAAAATCGATTCTATCTTGCTTGGTTCAATAGATATGGACACTTATGTCTTTTAGTCGGTTAACCCCACGTATGACGTAGAAATTGAACCGTTAGCGATAGAACCTTGGATCAGCTTGTGGATTAATATACACATAAAAACCTATAATCTGCAAAAATAAAATCGATTCTATTTTCTTGGTTCAAAAGATGTGGACACTTATACCTTTTATGACGTAGAAATTGAACCGTTAGCGATAGAACCTTGGATCAGCTTGTGGATTAATATACACATAAAAACCTATAATCTGCAAAAATAAAATCGATTCTATTTTGCTTGGTTCAATAGATGTGGACACTTATCCATTTTATGACGTAGAAATTGAACCGTTAGCGATAGAACCTTGGATCGGCTTGTGGATTAATATACACATAAAAACCTATCATCTGCAAAAACAAAATCGATTCTATCTTGCTTGGTTCAATAGATATGGACACTTATCCCTTTTAGTCGTTTAACCCCACCCAGTATGACGTAGAAATTGAACCGTTAACGATAGAACCTTGGATCAGCTTGCGGATTAATATACACATAAAAACCTATAATCTGCAAAAACAAAATCGATTCTATCTTGCTTGGTTCAATAGATATGGACACTTAACCCTTTTAGTCGGTTAACCCCAACCAGTATGACGTAGAAATTGAACCGTTAACGATAGAACCTTGGATGAGCTTGTGGATTAATATACACATAAAAACCTATAATCTGCAAAAAAAAATCGATTCTATTTTGCTTGGTTCAATAGATGTGGACACTTATCCATTTTATGACGTAGAAATTGAACCGTTAGCGATAGAACCTTGGATCGGCTTGTGGATTAATATACACATAAAAACCTATCATCTGCAAAAACAAAATCGATTCTATCTTGCTTGGTTCAATAGATATGGACACTTATCCCTTTTAGTCGGTTAACCCCACACAGTATGACGTAGAAATTGAACCGTTAGCGATAGAACCTTGGATCAGCTTGTGGATTAATATACACATAAAAACCTATAATCTGCAAAAATAAAATCGATTCTATTTTGCTTGGTTCAATAGATGTGGACACTTATCCATTTTATGACGTAGAAATTGAACCGTTAGCGATAGAAGCTTGGATCAGCTTGTGGATTAATACACACATAAAAACCTATAATCTGCAAAAATAAAATCGATTCTATTTTGCTTGGTTCAATAGATGTGGACACTTATCCATTTTATGACGTAGAAATTGAACCGTTAGCGATAGAACCTTGGATCGGCTTGTGGATTAATATACACATAAAAACCTATCATCTGCAAAAACAAAATCGATTCTATCTTGCTTGGTTCAATAGATATGGACACTTATCCCTTTTAGTCGGTTAACCCCACACAGTATGACGTAGAAATTGAACCGTTAGCGATAGAACCTTGGATCAGCTTGTGGATTAATATACACATAAAAACCTATAATCTGCAAAAATAAAATCGATTCTATTTTGCTTGGTTCAATAGATGTGGACACTTATCCATTTTATGACGTAGAAATTGAACCGTTAGCGATAGAACCTTGAATCAGCTTGTGGATTAATATACACATAAAAACCTATAATCTGCAAAAATAAAATCGATTCTATTTTGCTTGGTTCAATAGATGTGGACACTTATCCATTTTATGACGTAGAAATTGAACCGTTAGCGATAGAACCTTGGATCGGCTTGTGGATTAATATACACATAAAAACCTATCATCTGCAAAAACAAAATCGATTCTATCTTGCTTGGTTCAATAGATATGGACACTTATCCCTTTTAGTCGGTTAACCCCACGTATGACGTAGAAATTGAACCGTTAGCGATAGAACCTTGGATCAGCTTGTGGATTAATATACACATAAAAACCTATAATCTGCAAAAATAAAATCGATTCTATTTTGCTTGGTTCAAAAGATGTGGACACTTATCCCTTTTATGACGTAGAAATTGAACCGTTAGCGATAGAACCTTGGATCAGCTTGTGGATTAATATACACATAAAAACCTATAATCTGCAAAAATAAAATCGATTCTATTTTGCTTGGTTCAATAGATGTGGACACTTATCCATTTTATGACGTAGAAATTGAACCGTTAGCGATAGAACCTTGGATCAGCTTGTGGATTAATACACACATAAAAACCTACCATCTGCAGAAATAAAATCGATTCTGTCTTGCTTGGTTCAACAGATATGGACACTTATCCCTTTTAGTCGGTTAACCCCACACAGTATGACGTAGAAATTGAACCGTTAATGATAGAACCTTGGATCAGCTTGTGGATTAATATACACATAAAAACCTACCATCTCCAAAAACAAAATCGATTCTATCTTGCTTGGTTCAATAGATATGGACACTTATCCCTTTTAGTTGGTTAACCCCACACAGTATGACGTAGAAATTGAACCGTTAGCGATAGAACCTTGGATCAGCTTGTGGATTAATATACACATAAAAACCTATAATCTGCAAAAATAAAATTGATTCTATCTTGCTTGGTTCAATAGATATGGACACTTATCCCTTTTAGTCGGTTAACCCCACACAGTATGACGTAGAAATTGAACCGTTAGCGATAGAACCTTGAATCAGCTTGTGGATTAATATACACATAAAAACCTATAATCTGCAAAAATAAAATCGATTCTATTTTGCTTGGTTCAATAGATGTGGACACTTATCCATTTTATGACGTAGAAATTGAACCGTTAGCGATAGAAGCTTGGATCAGCTTGTGGATTAATACACACATAAAAACCTATCATCTGCAAAAACAAAATCGATTCTATCTTGCTTGGTTCAATAGATATGGACACTTATCCCTTTTAGTCGGTTAACCCCACACAGTATGACGTAGAAATTGAACCGTTAGCGATAGAACCTTGGATCAGCTTGTGGATTAATATACACATAAAACCTATAATCTGCAAAAATAAAATCGATTCTATTTTGCTTGGTTCAATAGATGTGGACACTTATCCATTTTATGACGTAGAAATTGAACCGTTAGCGATAGAACCTTGGATCGGCTTGTGGATTAATATACACATAAAAACCTATCATCTGCAAAAACAAAATCGATTCTATCTTGCTTGGTTCAATAGATATGGACACTTATCCCTTTTAGTCGGTTAACCCCACACAGTATGACGTAGAAATTGAACCGTTAGCGATAGAACCTTGGATCAGCTTGTGGATTAATATACACATAAAAACCTATAATCTGCAAAAATAAAATCGATTCTATTTTGCTTGGTTCAATAGATGTGGACACTTATCCATTTTATGACGTAGAAATTGAACCGTTAGCGATAGAACCTTGAATCAGCTTGTGGATTAATATACACATAAAAACCTATAATCTGCAAAAATAAAATCGATTCTATTTTGCTTGGTTCAATAGATGTGGACACTTATCCATTTTATGACGTAGAAATTGAACCGTTAGCGATAGAACCTTGGATCGGCTTGTGGATTAATATACACATAAAAACCTATCATCTGCAAAAACAAAATCGATTCTATCTTGCTTGGTTCAATAGATATGGACACTTATCCCTTTTAGTCGGTTAACCCCACGTATGACGTAGAAATTGAACCGTTAGCGATAGAACCTTGGATCAGCTTGTGGATTAATATACACATAAAAACCTATAATCTGCAAAAATAAAATCGATTCTATTTTGCTTGGTTCAAAAGATGTGTACACTTATCCCTTTTATGACGTAGAAATTGAACCGTTAGCGATAGAACCTTGGATCAGCTTGTGGATTAATACACACATAAAAACCTACCATCTGCAGAAATAAAATCGATTCTGTCTTGCTTGGTTCAATAGATATGGACACTTATCCCTTTCAGTCGGTTAACCCCACACAGTATGACGTAGAAATTGAACCGTTAATGATAGAACCTTGTATCAGCTTGTGGATTAATATACGCATAAAAACCTACCATCTGCAAAAACAAAATCGATTCTATCTTGCTTGGTTCAATAGATATGGACACTTATCCCTTTTAGTCGGTTAACCCCACACAGTATGACGTAGAAATTGAACCGTTAATGATAGAACCTTGGATCAGCTTGTGGATTAATATACACATAAAAACCTATAATCTGCAAAAATAAAATCGATTCTATTTTGCTTGGTTCAATAGATGTGGACACTTATCCCTTTTATGACGTAGAAATTGAACCGTTAGCGATAGAACCTTGGATCAGCTTGTGGATTAATACACACATAAAAACCTACCATCTGCAGAAATAAAATCGATTCTGTCTTGCTTGGTTTAATAGATATGGACACTTATCCCTTTTAGTCGGTTAACCCCACACAGTATGACGTAGAAATTTAACCGTTAGCGAAAAACCTTGGATCAGCTTGTGGATTAATATACACATAAAAACCTATAATCTGCAAAAACAAAATCGATTCTATCTTGCTTGGTTCAATAGATATGGACACTTATCCCTTTTAGTCGGTTAACCCCAACCAGTATGACGTAGAAATTGAACCGTTAGCGATAGAACCTTGGATCAGCTTTTGGATTAATATACACATAAAAGCCTATAATCTGCAAAAACAAAATCGATTCTATCTTGCTTGGTTCAATAGATATGGACACTTATCCCTTTTAGTCGTTTAACCCCACCCAGTATGACGTAGAAATTGAACCGTTAACGATAGAACCTTGGATCAGCTTGTGGATTAATATACACATAAAAACCTATAATCTGCAAAAACAAAATCGATTCTATCTTGCTTGGTTCAATAGATATGGACACTTAACCCTTTTAGTCGGTTAACCCCAACCAGTATGACGTAGAAATTGAACCGTTAGCGATAGAACCTTGGATCAGCTTTTGGATTAATATACACATAAAAGCCTATAATCTGCAAAAATAAAATCGATTCTATTTTGCTTGGTTCAATTGATGTGGACACTTATCCCTTTTATGACGTAGAAATTGAACCGTTAGCGATAGAACCTTGGATCAGCTTGTGGATTAATACACACATAAAAACCTACCATCTGCAGAAATAAAATCGATTCTGTCTTGCTTGGTTCAACAGATATGGACACTTATCCCTTTTAGTCGGTTAACCCCACACAGTATGACGTAGAAATTGAACCGTTAATGATAGAACCTTGGATCAGCTTGTGGATTAATATACACATAAAAACCTACCATCTCCAAAAACAAAATCGATTCTATCTTGCTTGGTTCAATAGATATGGACACTTATCCCTTTTAGTTGGTTAACCCCACACAGTATGACGTAGAAATTGAACCGTTAGCGATAGAACCTTGGATCCTTGTGGATTAATATACACATAAAAACCTATAATCTGCAAAAATAAAATTGATTCTATCTTGCTTGGTTCAATAGATATGGACACTTATCCCTTTTAGTCGGTTAACCCTACACAGTATGACGTAGAAATTGAACCGTTAGCGATAGAACCTTGAATCAGCTTGTGGATTAATATACACATAAAAACCTATAATCTGCAAAAATAAAATCGATTCTATTTTGCTTGGTTCAATAGATGTGGACACTTATCCATTTTATGACGTAGAAATTGAACCGTTAGCGATAGAAGCTTGGATCAGCTTGTGGATTAATACACACATAAAAACCTATAATCTGCAAAAATAAAATCGATTCTATTTTGCTTGGTTCAATAGATGTGGACACTTATCCATTTTATGACGTAGAAATTGAACCGTTAGCGATAGAACCTTGGATCGGCTTGTGGATTAATATACACATAAAAACCTATCATCTGCAAAAACAAAATCGATTCTATTTTGCTTGGTTCAATAGATGTGGACACTTATCCATTTTATGACGTAGAAATTGAACCGTTAGCGATAGAACCTTGGATCGGCTTGTGGATTAATATACACATAAAAACCTATCATCTGCAAAAACAAAATCGATTCTATCTTGCTTGGTTCAATAGATATGGACACTTATCCCTTTTAGTCGTTTAACCCCACCCAGTATGACGTAGAAATTGAACCGTTAACGATAGAACCTTGGATCAGCTTGTGGATTAATATACACATAAAAACCTATAATCTGCAAAAACAAAATCGATTCTATCTTGCTTGGTTCAATAGATATGGACACTTAACCCTTTTAGTCGGTTAACCCCAACCAGTATGACGTAGAAATTGAACCGTTAACGATAGAACCTTGGATCAGCTTGTGGATTAATATACACATAAAAACCTATAATCTGCAAAAATAAAATCGATTCTATTTTGCTTGGTTCAATAGATGTGGACACTTATCCATTTTATGACGTAGAAATTGAACCGTTAGCGATAGAACCTTGGATCGGCTTGTGGATTAATATACACATAAAAACCTATCATCTGCAAAAACAAAATCGATTCTATCTTGCTTGGTTCAATAGATATGGACACTTATCCCTTTTAGTCGGTTAACCCCACACAGTATGACGTAGAAATTGAACCGTTAGCGATAGAACCTTGGATCAGCTTGTGGATTAATATACACATAAAAACCTATAATCTGCAAAAATAAAATCGATTCTATTTTGCTTGGTTCAATAGATGTGGACACTTATCCATTTTATGACGTAGAAATTGAACCGTTAGCGATAGAAGCTTGGATCAGCTTGTGGATTAATACACACATAAAAACCTATAATCTGCAAAAATAAAATCGATTCTATTTTGCTTGGTTCAATAGATGTGGACACTTATCCATTTTATGACGTAGAAATTGAACCGTTAGCGATAGAACCTTGGATCGGCTTGTGGATTAATATACACATAAAAACCTATCATCTGCAAAAACAAAATCGATTCTATCTTGCTTGGTTCAATAGATATGGACACTTATCCCTTTTAGTCGGTTAACCCCACACAGTATGACGTAGAAATTGAACCGTTAGCGATAGAACCTTGGATCAGCTTGTGGATTAATATACACATAAAAACCTATAATCTGCAAAAATAAAATCGATTCTATTTTGCTTGGTTCAATAGATGTGGACACTTATCCATTTTATGACGTAGAAATTGAACCGTTAGCGATAGAACCTTGAATCAGCTTGTGGATTAATATACACATAAAAACCTATAATCTGCAAAAATAAAATCGATTCTATTTTGCTTGGTTCAATAGATGTGGACACTTATCCATTTTATGACGTAGAAATTGAACCGTTAGCGATAGAACCTTGGATCGGCTTGTGGATTAATATACACATAAAAACCTATCATCTGCAAAAACAAAATCGATTCTATCTTGCTTGGTTCAATAGATATGGACACTTATCCCTTTTAGTCGGTTAACCCCACGTATGACGTAGAAATTGAACCGTTAGCGATAGAACCTTGGATCAGCTTGTGGATTAATATACACATAAAAACCTATAATCTGCAAAAATAAAATCGATTCTATTTTGCTTGGTTCAAAAGATGTGGACACTTATCCCTTTTATGACGTAGAAATTGAACCGTTAGCGATAGAACCTTGGATCAGCTTGTGGATTAATATACACATAAAAACCTATAATCTGCAAAAATAAAATCGATTCTATTTTGCTTGGTTCAATAGATGTGGACACTTATCCATTTTATGACGTAGAAATTGAACCGTTAGCGATAGAACCTTGGATCAGCTTGTGGATTAATACACACATAAAAACCTACCATCTGCAGAAATAAAATCGATTCTGTCTTGCTTGGTTCAACAGATATGGACACTTATCCCTTTTAGTCGGTTAACCCCACACAGTATGACGTAGAAATTGAACCGTTAATGATAGAACCTTGGATCAGCTTGTGGATTAATATACACATAAAAACCTACCATCTCCAAAAACAAAATCGATTCTATCTTGCTTGGTTCAATAGATATGGACACTTATCCCTTTTAGTTGGTTAACCCCACACAGTATGACGTAGAAATTGAACCGTTAGCGATAGAACCTTGGATCAGCTTGTGGATTAATATACACATAAAAACCTATAATCTGCAAAAATAAAATTGATTCTATCTTGCTTGGTTCAATAGATATGGACACTTATCCCTTTTAGTCGGTTAACCCCACACAGTATGACGTAGAAATTGAACCGTTAGCGATAGAACCTTGAATCAGCTTGTGGATTAATATACACATAAAAACCTATAATCTGCAAAAATAAAATCGATTCTATTTTGCTTGGTTCAATAGATGTGGACACTTATCCATTTTATGACGTAGAAATTGAACCGTTAGCGATAGAAGCTTGGATCAGCTTGTGGATTAATACACACATAAAAACCTATCATCTGCAAAAACAAAATCGATTCTATCTTGCTTGGTTCAATAGATATGGACACTTATCCCTTTTAGTCGGTTAACCCCACACAGTATGACGTAGAAATTGAACCGTTAGCGATAGAACCTTGGATCAGCTTGTGGATTAATATACACATAAAACCTATAATCTGCAAAAATAAAATCGATTCTATTTTGCTTGGTTCAATAGATGTGGACACTTATCCATTTTATGACGTAGAAATTGAACCGTTAGCGATAGAACCTTGGATCGGCTTGTGGATTAATATACACATAAAAACCTATCATCTGCAAAAACAAAATCGATTCTATCTTGCTTGGTTCAATAGATATGGACACTTATCCCTTTTAGTCGGTTAACCCCACACAGTATGACGTAGAAATTGAACCGTTAGCGATAGAACCTTGGATCAGCTTGTGGATTAATATACACATAAAAACCTATAATCTGCAAAAATAAAATCGATTCTATTTTGCTTGGTTCAATAGATGTGGACACTTATCCATTTTATGACGTAGAAATTGAACCGTTAGCGATAGAACCTTGAATCAGCTTGTGGATTAATATACACATAAAAACCTATAATCTGCAAAAATAAAATCGATTCTATTTTGCTTGGTTCAATAGATGTGGACACTTATCCATTTTATGACGTAGAAATTGAACCGTTAGCGATAGAACCTTGGATCGGCTTGTGGATTAATATACACATAAAAACCTATCATCTGCAAAAACAAAATCGATTCTATCTTGCTTGGTTCAATAGATATGGACACTTATCCCTTTTAGTCGGTTAACCCCACGTATGACGTAGAAATTGAACCGTTAGCGATAGAACCTTGGATCAGCTTGTGGATTAATATACACATAAAAACCTATAATCTGCAAAAATAAAATCGATTCTATTTTGCTTGGTTCAAAAGATGTGTACACTTATCCCTTTTATGACGTAGAAATTGAACCGTTAGCGATAGAACCTTGGATCAGCTTGTGGATTAATACACACATAAAAACCTACCATCTGCAGAAATAAAATCGATTCTGTCTTGCTTGGTTCAATAGATATGGACACTTATCCCTTTTAGTCGGTTAACCCCACACAGTATGACGTAGAAATTTAACCGTTAGCGAAAAACCTTGTATCAGCTTGTGGATTAATATACGCATAAAAACCTACCATCTGCAAAAACAAAATCGATTCTATCTTGCTTGGTTCAATAGATATGGACACTTATCCCTTTTAGTCGGTTAACCCCACACAGTATGACGTAGAAATTGAACCGTTAATGATAGAACCTTGGATCAGCTTGTGGATTAATATACACATAAAAACCTATAATCTGCAAAAATAAAATCGATTCTATTTTGCTTGGTTCAATAGATGTGGACACTTATCCCTTTTATGACGTAGAAATTGAACCGTTAGCGATAGAACCTTGGATCAGCTTGTGGATTAATACACACATAAAAACCTACCATCTGCAGAAATAAAATCGATTCTGTCTTGCTTGGTTCAATAGATATGGACACTTATCCCTTTTAGTCGGTTAACCCCACACAGTATGACGTAGAAATTTAACCGTTAGCGAAAAACCTTGGATCAGCTTGTGGATTAATATACACATAAAAACCTATAATCTGCAAAAACAAAATCGATTCTATCTTGCTTGGTTCAATAGATATGGACACTTATCCCTTTTAGTCGGTTAACCCCAACCAGTATGACGTAGAAATTGAACCGTTAGCGATAGAACCTTGGATCAGCTTTTGGATTAATATACACATAAAAGCCTATAATCTGCAAAAACAAAATCGATTCTATCTTGCTTGGTTCAATAGATATGGACACTTATCCCTTTTAGTCGTTTAACCCCACCCAGTATGACGTAGAAATTGAACCGTTAACGATAGAACCTTGGATCAGCTTGTGGATTAATATACACATAAAAACCTATAATCTGCAAAAACAAAATCGATTCTATCTTGCTTGGTTCAATAGATATGGACACTTAACCCTTTTAGTCGGTTAACCCCAACCAGTATGACGTAGAAATTGAACCGTTAGCGATAGAACCTTGGATCAGCTTTTGGATTAATATACACATAAAAGCCTATAATCTGCAAAAATAAAATCGATTCTATTTTGCTTGGTTCAATTGATGTGGACACTTATCCCTTTTATGACGTAGAAATTGAACCGTTAGCGATAGAACCTTGGATCAGCTTGTGGATTAATACACACATAAAAACCTACCATCTGCAGAAATAAAATCGATTCTGTCTTGCTTGGTTCAACAGATATGGACACTTATCCCTTTTAGTCGGTTAACCCCACACAGTATGACGTAGAAATTGAACCGTTAATGATAGAACCTTGGATCAGCTTGTGGATTAATATACACCTAAAAACCTACCATCTCCAAAAACAAAATCGATTCTATCTTGCTTGGTTCAATAGATATGGACACTTATCCCTTTTAGTTGGTTAACCCCACACAGTATGACGTAGAAATTGAACCGTTAGCGATAGAACCTTGGATCCTTGTGGATTAATATACACATAAAAACCTATAATCTGCAAAAATAAAATTGATTCTATCTTGCTTGGTTCAATAGATATGGACACTTATCCCTTTTAGTCGGTTAACCCTACACAGTATGACGTAGAAATTGAACCGTTAGCGATAGAACCTTGAATCAGCTTGTGGATTAATATACACATAAAAACCTATAATCTGCAAAAATAAAATCGATTCTATTTTGCTTGGTTCAATAGATGTGGACACTTATCCATTTTATGACGTAGAAATTGAACCGTTAGCGATAGAAGCTTGGATCAGCTTGTGGATTAATACACACATAAAAACCTATAATCTGCAAAAATAAAATCGATTCTATTTTGCTTGGTTCAATAGATGTGGACACTTATCCATTTTATGACGTAGAAATTGAACCGTTAGCGATAGAACCTTGGATCGGCTTGTGGATTAATATACACATAAAAACCTATCATCTGCAAAAACAAAATCGATTCTATCTTGCTTGGTTCAATAGATATGGACACTTATCCCTTTTAGTCGGTTAACCCCACACAGTATGACGTAGAAATTGAACCGTTAGCGATAGAACCTTGGATCAGCTTGTGGATTAATATACACATAAAAACCTATAATCTGCAAAAATAAAATCGATTCTATTTTGCTTGGTTCAATAGATGTGGACACTTATCCATTTTATGACGTAGAAATTGAACCGTTAGCGATAGAACCTTGAATCAGCTTGTGGATTAATATACACATAAAAACCTATAATCTGCAAAAATAAAATCGATTCTATTTTGCTTGGTTCAATAGATGTGGACACTTATCCATTTTATGACGTAGAAATTGAACCGTTAGCGATAGAACCTTGGATCGGCTTGTGGATTAATATACACATAAAAACCTATCATCTGCAAAAACAAAATCGATTCTATCTTGCTTGGTTCAATAGATATGGACACTTATCCCTTTTAGTCGGTTAACCCCACGTATGACGTAGAAATTGAACCGTTAGCGATAGAACCTTGGATCAGCTTGTGGATTAATATACACATAAAAACCTATAATCTGCAAAAATAAAATCGATTCTATTTTGCTTGGTTCAAAAGATGTGGACACTTATCCATTTTATGACGTAGAAATTGAACCGTTAGCGATAGAACCTTGGATCGGCTTGTGGATTAATATACACATAAAAACCTATCATCTGCAAAAACAAAATCGATTCTATCTTGCTTGGTTCAATAGATATGGACACTTATCCCTTTTAGTCGGTTAACCCCACGTATGACGTAGAAATTGAACCGTTAGCGATAGAACCTTGGATCAGCTTGTGGATTAATATACACATAAAAACCTATAATCTGCAAAAATAAAATCGATTCTATTTTGCTTGGTTCAAAAGATGTGGACACTTATCCATTTTATGACGTAGAAATTGAACCGTTAGCGATAGAAGCTTGGATCAGCTTGTGGATTAATACACACATAAAAACCTATAATCTGCAAAAATAAAATCGATTCTATTTTGCTTGGTTCAATAGATGTGGACACTTATCCATTTTATGACGTAGAAATTGAACCGTTAGCGATAGAACCTTGGATCGGCTTGTGGATTAATATACACATAAAAACCTATCATCTGCAAAAACAAAATCGATTCTGTCTTGCTTGGTTCAATAGATATGGACACTTATCCCTTTTAGTCGGTTAACCCCACACAGTATGACGTAGAAATTGAACCGCTAATGATAGAACCTTGGATCAGCTTTTGGATTAATATACACATAAAAACCTACCATCTGCAAAATAAAATCGATTCTGTCTTGCTTGGTTCAATAGATATGGACACTTATCCCTTTTAGTCGGTTTACCCAACCCAGTTTGACGTAGAAATTAAACCGTTAGCGATAGAACCTTGTATCAGCTTGTGGATTAATATGCACATAAAAAATTACCATCTGCAAAAATAAATTTGATTCTATCTTGCTTCTATCCCTTTTAGTCGGTTAACCCCACACAGTATGACGTAGAAATTGAACCGTTAGCGATAGAACCTTGAATCAGCTTGTGGATTAATACACACATAAAAACCTACCATCTGCAGAAATAAAATCAATTATGTCTTGCTTGGTTCAATAGATATGGACACTTATCCCTTTTATGACGTAGAAATTGAACCGTTAGCGATAGAACCTTGGATCAGCTTGTGGATTAATGTACACATAAAAACCTATCATCTGCAAAAACAAAATCGATTCTATCTTGCATGGTTCAATAGATATGGACACTTATCCCTTTTAGTCGGTTAACCCCACCCAGTATGACGTAGAAATTGAACCGTTAGCGATAGAACCTGGGATCGGCTTGTGGATTAATATACACATAAAAACCTATCTTGCTTGGTTTAATAGATATGGACACTTATCCCTTTTAGTCGGTTAACCCCACACAGTATGACGTAGAAATTGAACCGTTAGCGATAGAACCTTGAATCAGCTTGTGGATTAATACACACATAAAAACCTACCATCTGCAGAAATAAAATCAATTCTGTCTTGCTTGGTTCAATAGATATGGACACTTATCCCTTTTATGACGTAGAAATTGAACCGTTAGCGATAGAACCTTGGGTCAGCTTGTGGATTAATATACACATAAAAACCTATCATCTGCAAAAACAAAATCGATTCTATCTTGCATGGTTCAATAGATATGGACACTTATCCCTTTTAGTCGGTTAACCCCACCCAGTATGACGTAGAAATTGAACCGTTAGCGATAGAACCTTGGATCAGCTTGTGGATTAATATACACATAAAAACCTACCATCTGCAGAAATAAAATCAATTCTGTCTTGCTTGGTTCAATAGATATGGACACTTATCCCTTTTATGACGTAGAAATTGAACCGTTAGCGATAGAACCTTGGATCAGCTTGTGGATTAATATACACATAAAAACCTATCATCTGCAAAAACAAAATCGATTCTATCTTGCATGGTTCAATAGATATGGACACTTATCCCTTTTAGTCGGTTAACCCCACCCAGTTTGACGTAGAAATTAAACCGTTAGCGATAGAACCTTGGATCAGCTTGTGGATTAATATGCACATAAAAACCTACCATCTGCAAAAATAAATTCGATTCTATCTTGCTTCTATCCCTTTTAGTCGGTTAACCCCACACAGTATGACGTAGAAATTGAACCGTTAGCGATAGAACCTTGAATCAGCTTGTGGATTAATACACACATAAAAACCTACCATCTGCAGAAATAAAATCAATTCTGTCTTGCTTGGTTCAATAGATATGGACACTTATCCCTTTTATGACGTAGAAATTGAACCGTTAGCGATAGAACCTTGGATCAGCTTGTGGATTAATATACACATAAAAACCTATCATCTGCAAAAACAAAATCGATTCTATCTTGCATGGTTCAATAGATATGGACACTTATCCCTTTTAGTCGGTTAACCCCACACAGTATGACGTAGAAATTGAACCGTTAACGATAGAACCTTGGATCAGCTTGTGGATTAATATACACATAAAAACCTATCATCTGCAAAAACAAAATCGATTCTATCTTGCATGGTTCAATAGATATGGACACTTATTCCTTTTAGTCGGTTAACCCCACCCAGTATGACGTAGAAATTGAACCGTTAGCTATAGAACCTTGGATCAGTTTGTGGATTAATACACACATAAAAACCTACCATCTTCAGAAATAAAATCGATTCTGTCTTGCTTGGTTCAATAGATATGGACACTTATCCCTTTTAGTCGGTTAACCCCACCCAGTATGACGTAGAAATTGAACCGTTAGCGATAGAACCTTGGATCAGCTTGTGGATCAATATACACATAAAAACCTATCACCTGCAAAAACAAAATTGATTCTATCTTGCTTGGTTCAATAGATATGGACACTTATCCCTTTTAGTCGGTTAACCCCACACAGTATGACGTAGAAATTGAACCGTTAGCGATAGAACCTTGAATCAGCTTGTGGATTAATACACACATAAAAACCTACCATCTGCAGAAATAAAATCAATTCTGTCTTGCTTGGTTCAATAGATATGGACACTTATCCCTTTTATGACGTAGAAATTGAACCGTTAGCGATAGAACTTTGGATCAGCTTGTGGATTAATATACACATAAAAACCTATCATCTGCAAAAACAAAATCGATTCTATCTTGCATGGTTCAATAAATATGGACACTTATTCCTTTTAGTCGGTTAACCCCACCCAGTATGACGTAGAAATTGAACCGTTAGCGATAGAACCTTGGATCAGCTTGTGGATTAATACACACATAAAAACCTACCATCTGCAGAAATAAAATCGATTCTGTTTTGCTTGGTTCAATAGATATGGACACTTATCCCTTTTAGTCGGTTAACCCCACACAGTATGACGTAGAAATTGAACCGCTAACGATAGAACCTTGGATCAGCTTTTGGGTTAATATACACATAAAAACCTACCATCTGCAAAAATAAAATCGATTCTGTCTTGCTTGGTTCAATAGATATGGACACTTATCCCTTTTAGTCGGTTAACCCCACCCAGTTTGACGTAGAAATTAAACCGTTAGCGATAGAACCTTGGATCAGCTTGTGGATTAATATGCACATAAAAACCTACCATCTGCAAAAATAAATTCGATTCTACCTTGCTTGGTTCAATAGATATAGGCACTTATCCCTATTAGTCGGTTAACCCCACCCAGTATGACGTAGAAATTGAACCGTTAGCGATAGAACCTTGGATTAGCTTGTGGATCAATATACACATAAAAACCTATCACCTGCAAAAACAAAATGGATTCTATCTTGCTTGGTTCAATAAATATGGACACTTATCCCTTTTAGTCGGTTAACCCCACACAGTATGACGTAGAAATTGAACCGTTAGCGATAGAACCTTGAATCAGCTTGTGGATTAATACACACATAAAAACCTACCATCTGTAGAAATAAAATCGATTCTGTTTTGCTTGGTTCAATAGATATGGACACTTATCCCTTTTAGTCGGTTAACCCCACACAGTATGACGTAGAAATTGAACTGCTAACAATAGAACCTTGGATCAGCTTTTGGATTAATATACACATAAAAACCTACCATCTGCAAAAATAAAATCGATTCTGTCTTGCTTGGTTCAATAGATATGGACACTTATCCCTTTTAGTCGGTTAACCCCACACAGTATGACATAGAAATTGAACTGCTAACGATAGAACCTTGGATCAGCTTTTGGATTAATATACACATAAAAACCTACCATCTGCAAAAATAAAATCGATTCTGTCTTGCTTGGTTCAATAGATATGGACACTTATCCCTTTTAGTCGGTTAACCCCACACAGTATGACGTAGAAATTGAACCGCTAATGATAGAACCTTGGATCAGCTTTTGGATTAATATACACATAAAAACCTACCATCTGCAAAATAAAATCGATTCTGTCTTGCTTGGTTCAATAGATATGGACACTTATCCCTTTTAGTCGGTTTACCCAACCCAGTTTGACGTAGAAATTAAACCGTTAGCGATAGAACCTTGTATCAGCTTGTGGATTAATATGCACATAAAAAATTACCATCTGCAAAAATAAATTTGATTCTATCTTGCTTCTATCCCTTTTAGTCGGTTAACCCCACACAGTATGACGTAGAAATTGAACCGTTAGCGATAGAACCTTGAATCAGCTTGTGGATTAATACACACATAAAAACCTACCATCTGCAGAAATAAAATCAATTATGTCTTGCTTGGTTCAATAGATATGGACACTTATCCCTTTTATGACGTAGAAATTGAACCGTTAGCGATAGAACCTTGGATCAGCTTGTGGATTAATGTACACATAAAAACCTATCATCTGCAAAAACAAAATCGATTCTATCTTGCATGGTTCAATAGATATGGACACTTATCCCTTTTAGTCGGTTAACCCCACCCAGTATGACGTAGAAATTGAACCGTTAGCGATAGAACCTGGGATCGGCTTGTGGATTAATATACACATAAAAACCTATCTTGCTTGGTTTAATAGATATGGACACTTATCCCTTTTAGTCGGTTAACCCCACACAGTATGACGTAGAAATTGAACCGTTAGCGATAGAACCTTGAATCAGCTTGTGGATTAATACACACATAAAAACCTACCATCTGCAGAAATAAAATCAATTCTGTCTTGCTTGGTTCAATAGATATGGACACTTATCCCTTTTATGACGTAGAAATTGAACCGTTAGCGATAGAACCTTGGGTCAGCTTGTGGATTAATATACACATAAAAACCTATCATCTGCAAAAACAAAATCGATTCTATCTTGCATGGTTCAATAGATATGGACACTTATCCCTTTTAGTCGGTTAACCCCACCCAGTATGACGTAGAAATTGAACCGTTAGCGATAGAACCTTGGATCAGCTTGTGGATTAATATACACATAAAAACCTACCATCTGCAGAAATAAAATCAATTCTGTCTTGCTTGGTTCAATAGATATGGACACTTATCCCTTTTATGACGTAGAAATTGAACCGTTAGCGATAGAACCTTGGATCAGCTTGTGGATTAATATACACATAAAAACCTATCATCTGCAAAAACAAAATCGATTCTATCTTGCATGGTTCAATAGATATGGACACTTATCCCTTTTAGTCGGTTAACCCCACCCAGTTTGACGTAGAAATTAAACCGTTAGCGATAGAACCTTGGATCAGCTTGTGGATTAATATGCACATAAAAACCTACCATCTGCAAAAATAAATTCGATTCTATCTTGCTTCTATCCCTTTTAGTCGGTTAACCCCACACAGTATGACGTAGAAATTGAACCGTTAGCGATAGAACCTTGAATCAGCTTGTGGATTAATACACACATAAAAACCTACCATCTGCAGAAATAAAATCAATTCTGTCTTGCTTGGTTCAATAGATATGGACACTTATCCCTTTTATGACGTAGAAATTGAACCGTTAGCGATAGAACCTTGGATCAGCTTGTGGATTAATATACACATAAAAACCTATCATCTGCAAAAACAAAATCGATTCTATCTTGCATGGTTCAATAGATATGGACACTTATCCCTTTTAGTCGGTTAACCCCACACAGTATGACGTAGAAATTGAACCGTTAACGATAGAACCTTGGATCAGCTTGTGGATTAATATACACATAAAAACCTATCATCTGCAAAAACAAAATCGATTCTATCTTGCATGGTTCAATAGATATGGACACTTATTCCTTTTAGTCGGTTAACCCCACCCAGTATGACGTAGAAATTGAACCGTTAGCTATAGAACCTTGGATCAGTTTGTGGATTAATACACACATAAAAACCTACCATCTTCAGAAATAAAATCGATTCTGTCTTGCTTGGTTCAATAGATATGGACACTTATCCCTTTTAGTCGGTTAACCCCACCCAGTATGACGTAGAAATTGAACCGTTAGCGATAGAACCTTGGATCAGCTTGTGGATCAATATACACATAAAAACCTATCACCTGCAAAAACAAAATTGATTCTATCTTGCTTGGTTCAATAGATATGGACACTTATCCCTTTTAGTCGGTTAACCCCACACAGTATGACGTAGAAATTGAACCGTTAGCGATAGAACCTTGAATCAGCTTGTGGATTAATACACACATAAAAACCTACCATCTGCAGAAATAAAATCAATTCTGTCTTGCTTGGTTCAATAGATATGGACACTTATCCCTTTTATGACGTAGAAATTGAACCGTTAGCGATAGAACTTTGGATCAGCTTGTGGATTAATATACACATAAAAACCTATCATCTGCAAAAACAAAATCGATTCTATCTTGCATGGTTCAATAGATATGGACACTTATTCCTTTTAGTCGGTTAACCCCACCCAGTATGACGTAGAAATTGAACCGTTAGCGATAGAACCTTGGATCAGCTTGTGGATTAATACACACATAAAAACCTACCATCTGCAGAAATAAAATCGATTCTGTTTTGCTTGGTTCAATAGATATGGACACTTATCCCTTTTAGTCGGTTAACCCCACACAGTATGACGTAGAAATTGAACCGCTAACGATAGAACCTTGGATCAGCTTTTGGGTTAATATACACATAAAAACCTACCATCTGCAAAAATAAAATCGATTCTGTCTTGCTTGGTTCAATAGATATGGACACTTATCCCTTTTAGTCGGTTAACCCCACCCAGTTTGACGTAGAAATTAAACCGTTAGCGATAGAACCTTGGATCAGCTTGTGGATTAATATGCACATAAAAACCTACCATCTGCAAAAATAAATTCGATTCTACCTTGCTTGGTTCAATAGATATAGGCACTTATCCCTATTAGTCGGTTAACCCCACCCAGTATGACGTAGAAATTGAACCGTTAGCGATAGAACCTTGGATCAGCTTGTGGATCAATATACACATAAAAACCTATCACCTGCAAAAACAAAATGGATTCTATCTTGCTTGGTTCAATAAATATGGACACTTATCCCTTTTAGTCGGTTAACCCCACACAGTATGACGTAGAAATTGAACCGTTAGCGATAGAACCTTGAATCAGCTTGTGGATTAATACACACATAAAAACCTACCATCTGCAGAAATAAAATCAATTCTGTCTTGCTTGGTTCAATAGATATGGACACTTATCCCATTTATGACGTAGAAATTGAACCGTTAGCGATAGAACCTTGGATCAGCTTGTGGATTAATATACACATAAAAACCTATCATCTGCAAAAACAAAATCGATTCTATCTTGCATGGTTCAATAGATATGGACACTTATCCCTTTTTGGTCGGTTAACCCCACACAGTATGACGTAGAAATTGAACAGTTAACGATAGAACCTTGGATCAGCTTGTGGATTAATACACACATAAAAACCTATCATCTGCAAAAACAAAATCGATTCTATCTTGCATGGTTCAATAGATATGGACACTTATTCCTTTTAGTCGGTTAACCCCACCCAGTATGACGTAGAAATTGAACCGTTAACGATAGAACCTTGGATCAGCTTGTGGATTAATATACACATAAAAACCTACCATCTGCAGAAATAAAATCAATTCTGTCTTGCTTGGTTCAATAGATATGGACACTTATCTCTTTTATGACGTAGAAATTGAACCGTTAGCGATAGAACCTTGGATCAGCTTGTGGATTAATATACACATAAAAACCTATCATCTGCAAAAACAAAATCGATTCTATCTTGCATGGTTCAATAGATATGGACACTTATCCCTTTTAGTCGGTTAACCCCACCCAGTTTGACGTAGAAATTAAACCGTTAGCGATAGAACCTTGGATCAGCTTGTGGATTAATATGCACATAAAAACCTACCATCTGCAAAAATAAATTCGATTCTATCTTGCTTCTATCCCTTTTAGTCGGTTAACCCCACACAGTATGACGTAGAAATTGAACCGTTAGCGATAGAACCTTGAATCAGCTTGTGGATTAATACACACATAAAAACCTACCATCTGCAGAAATAAAATCAATTCTGTCTTGCTTGGTTCAATAGATATGGACACTTATCCCTTTTATGACGTAGAAATTGAACCGTTAGCGATAGAACCTTGGATCAGCTTGTGGATTAATATACACATAAAAACCTATCATCTGCAAAAACAAAATCGATTCTATCTTGCATGGTTCAATAGATATGGACACTTATCCCTTTTAGTCGGTTAACCCCACCCAGTATGACGTAGAAATTGAACCGTTAGCGATAGAACCTTGGATCAGCTTGTGGATTAATATACACATAAAAACCTACCATCTGCAGAAATAAAATCAATTCTGTCTTGCTTGGTTCAATAGATATGGACACTTATCCCTTTTATGACGTAGAAATTGAACCGTTAGCGATAGAACCTTGGATCAGCTTGTGGATTAATATACACATAAAAACCTATCATCTGCAAAAACAAAATCGATTCTATCTTGCATGGTTCAATAGATATGGACACTTATCCCTTTTAGTCGGTTAACCCCACCCAGTATGACGTAGAAATTGAACCGTTAGCGATAGAACCTTGAATCAGCTTGTGGATTAATACACACATAAAAACCTACCATCTGCAGAAATAAAATCAATTCTGTCTTGCTTGGTTCAATAGATATGGACACTTATCCCTTTTATGACGTAGAAATTGAACCGTTAGCGATAGAACCTTGGATCAGCTTGTGGATTAATATACACATAAAAACCTATCATCTGCAAAAACAAAATCGATTCTATCTTGCATGGTTCAATAGATATGGACACTTATCCCTTTTAGTCGGTTAACCCCACCCAGTTTGACGTAGAAATTGAACCGTTAGCGATAGAACCTTGGATCAGCTTGTGGATTAATATACACATAAAAACCTATCATCTGCAAAAACAAAATCGATTCTATCTTGCATGGTTCAATAGATATGGACACTTATTCCTTTTAGTCGGTTAACCCCACCCAGTATGACGTAGAAATTGAACCGTTAGCTATAGAACCTTGGATCAGTTTGTGGATTAATACACACATAAAAACCTACCATCTTCAGAAATAAAATCGATTCTGTCTTGCTTGGTTCAATAGATATGGACACTTATCCCTTTTAGTCGGTTAACCCCACCCAGTATGACGTAGAAATTGAACCGTTAGCGATAGAACCTTGGATCAGCTTGTGGATCAATATACACATAAAAACCTATCACCTGCAAAAACAAAATTGATTCTATCTTGCTTGGTTCAATAGATATGGACACTTATCCCTTTTAGTCGGTTAACCCCACACAGTATGACGTAGAAATTGAACCGTTAGCGATAGAACCTTGAATCAGCTTGTGGATTAATACACACATAAAAACCTACCATCTGCAGAAATAAAATCAATTCTGTCTTGCTTGGTTCAATAGATATGGACACTTATCCCTTTTATGACGTAGAAATTGAACCGTTAGCGATAGAACTTTGGATCAGCTTGTGGATTAATATACACATAAAAACCTATCATCTGCAAAAACAAAATCGATTCTATCTTGCATGGTTCAATAGATATGGACACTTATTCCTTTTAGTCGGTTAACCCCACCCAGTATGACGTAGAAATTGAACCGTTAGCGATAGAACCTTGGATCAGCTTGTGGATTAATACACACATAAAAACCTACCATCTGCAGAAATAAAATCGATTCTGTTTTGCTTGGTTCAATAGATATGGACACTTATCCCTTTTAGTCGGTTAACCCCACACAGTATGACGTAGAAATTGAACCGCTAACGATAGAACCTTGGATCAGCTTTTGGGTTAATATACACATAAAAACCTACCATCTGCAAAAATAAAATCGATTCTGTCTTGCTTGGTTCAATAGATATGGACACTTATCCCTTTTAGTCGGTTAACCCCACCCAGTTTGACGTAGAAATTAAACCGTTAGCGATAGAACCTTGGATCAGCTTGTGGATTAATATGCACATAAAAACCTACCATCTGCAAAAATAAATTCGATTCTACCTTGCTTGGTTCAATAGATATAGGCACTTATCCCTATTAGTCGGTTAACCCCACCCAGTATGACGTAGAAATTGAACCGTTAGCGACAGAACCTTGGATCAGCTTGTGGATCAATATACACATAAAAACCTATCACCTGCAAAAACAAAATGGATTCTATCTCGCTTGGTTCAATAAATATGGACACTTATCCCTTTTAGTCGGTTAACCCCACACAGTATGACGTAGAAATTGAACCGTTAGCGATAGAACCTTGAATCAGCTTGTGGATTAATACACACATAAAAACCTACCATCTGCAGAAATAAAATCAATTCTGTCTTGCTTGGTTCAATAGATATGGACACTTATCCCATTTATGACGTAGAAATTGAACCGTTAGCGATAGAACCTTGGATCAGCTTGTGGATTAATATACACATAAAAACCTATCATCTGCAAAAACAAAATCGATTCTATCTTGCATGGTTCAATAGATATGGACACTTATCCCTTTTTGGTCGGTTAACCCCACACAGTATGACGTAGAAATTGAACAGTTAACGATAGAACCTTGGATCAGCTTGTGGATTAATACACACATAAAAACCTATCATCTGCAAAAACAAAATCGATTCTATCTTGCATGGTTCAATAGATATGGACACTTATTCCTTTTAGTCGGTTAACCCCACCCAGTATGACGTAGAAATTGAACCGTTAACGATAGAACCTTGGATCAGCTTTTGGATTAATATACACATAAAAACCTACCATCTGCAGAAATAAAATCGATTCTGTTTTGCTTGGTTCAATAGATATGGACACTTATCCCTTTTAGTCGGTTAACCCCACACAGTATGACGTAGAAATTGAACCGCTAACGATAGAACCTTGGATCAGCTTTTGGATTAATATACACATAAAAACCTACCATCTGCAAAAATAAAATCGATTCTGTCTTGCTTGGTTCAATAGATATGGACACTTATCCCTTTTAGTCGGTTAACCCCACACAGTATGACGTAGAAATTGAACCGCTAACGATAGAACCTTGGGTCAGCTTGTGGATTAATATACACATAAAAACCTATCATCTGCAAAAACAAAATCGATTCTATCTTGCATGGTTCAATAGATATGGACACTTATCCCTTTTAGTCGGTTAACCCCACCCAGTATGACGTAGAAATTGAACCGTTAGCGATAGAACCTTGGATTAGCTTGTGGATTAATATACACATAAAAACCTACCATCTGCAGAAATAAAATCAATTCTGTCTTGCTTGGTTCAATAGATATGGACACTTATCCCTTTTATGACGTAGAAATTGAACCGTTAGCGATAGAACCTTGGATCAGCTTGTGGATTAATATACACATAAAAACCTATCATCTGCAAAAACAAAATCGATTCTATCTTGCATGGTTCAATAGATATGGACACTTATCCCTTTTAGTCGGTTAACCCCACCCAGTTTGACGTAGAAATTAAACCGTTAGCGATAGAACCTTGGATCAGCTTGTGGATTAATATGCACATAAAAACCTACCATCTGCAAAAATAAATTCGATTCTATCTTGCTTCTATCCCTTTTAGTCGGTTAACCCCACACAGTATGACGTAGAAATTGAACCGTTAGCGATAGAACCTTGAATCAGCTTGTGGATTAATACACACATAAAAACCTACCATCTGCAGAAATAAAATCAATTCTGTCTTGCTTGGTTCAATAGATATGGACACTTATCCCTTTTATGACGTAGAAATTGAACCGTTAGCGATAGAACCTTGGATCAGCTTGTGGATTAATATACACATAAAAACCTATCATCTGCAAAAACAAAATCGATTCTATCTTGCATGGTTCAATAGATATGGACACTTATCCCTTTTAGTCGGTTAACCCCACACAGTATGACGTAGAAATTGAACCGTTAACGATAGAACCTTGGATCAGCTTGTGGATTAATATACACATAAAAACCTATCATCTGCAAAAACAAAATCGATTCTATCTTGCATGGTTCAATAGATATGGACACTTATTCCTTTTAGTCGGTTAACCCCACCCAGTATGACGTAGAAATTGAACCGTTAGCTATAGAACCTTGGATCAGTTTGTGGATTAATACACACATAAAAACCTACCATCTTCAGAAATAAAATCGATTCTGTCTTGCTTGGTTCAATAGATATGGACACTTATCCCTTTTAGTCGGTTAACCCCACCCAGTATGACGTAGAAATTGAACCGTTAGCGATAGAACCTTGGATCAGCTTGTGGATCAATATACACATAAAAACCTATCACCTGCAAAAACAAAATTGATTCTATCTTGCTTGGTTCAATAGATATGGACACTTATCCCTTTTAGTCGGTTAACCCCACACAGTATGACGTAGAAATTGAACCGTTAGCGATAGAACCTTGAATCAGCTTGTGGATTAATACACACAAAAAAACCTACCATCTGCAGAAATAAAATCAATTCTGTCTTGCTTGGTTCAATAGATATGGACACTTATCCCTTTTATGACGTAGAAATTGAACCGTTAGCGATAGAACTTTGGATCAGCTTGTGGATTAATATACACATAAAAACCTATCATCTGCAAAAACAAAATAGATTCTATCTTGCATGGTTCAATAGATATGGACACTTATTCCTTTTAGTCGGTTAACCCCACCCAGTATGACGTAGAAATTGAACCGTTAGCGATAGAACCTTGGATCAGCTTGTGGATTAATACACACATAAAAACCTACCATCTGCAGAAATAAAATCGATTCTGTTTTGCTTGGTTCAATAGATATGGACACTTATCCCTTTTAGTCGGTTAACCCCACACAGTATGACGTAGAAATTGAACCGCTAACGATAGAACCTTGGATCAGCTTTTGGGTTAATATACACATAAAAACCTACCATCTGCAAAAATAAAATCGATTCTGTCTTGCTTGGTTCAATAGATATGGACACTTATCCCTTTTAGTCGGTTAACCCCACCCAGTTTGACGTAGAAATTAAACCGTTAGCGATACAACCTTGGATCAGCTTGTGGATTAATATGCACATAAAAACCTACCATCTGCAAAAATAAATTCGATTCTACCTTGCTTGGTTCAATAGATATAGGCACTTATCCCTATTAGTCGGTTAACCCCACCCAGTATGACGTAGAAATTGAACCGTTAGCGATAGAACCTTGGATCAGCTTGTGGATCAATATACACATAAAAACCTATCACCTGCAAAAACAAAATGGATTCTATCTTGCTTGGTTCAATAAATATGGACACTTATCCCTTTTAGTCGGTTAACCCCACACAGTATGACGTAGAAATTGAACCGTTAGCGATAGAACCTTGAATCAGCTTGTGGATTAATACACACATAAAAACCTACCATCTGCAGAAATAAAATCAATTCTGTCTTGCTTGGTTCAATAGATATGGACACTTATCCCATTTATGACGTAGAAATTGAACCGTTAGCGATAGAACCTTGGATCAGCTTGTGGATTAATATACACATAAAAACCTACCATCTGCAAAAATAAAATCGATTCTGTCTTGCTTGGTTCAATAGATATGGACACTTATCCCTTTTAGTCGGTTAACCCCACACAGTATGACGTAGAAATTGAACCGCTAACGATAGAACCTTGGATCAGCTTTTGGATTAATATACACATAAAAACCTACCATCTGCAAAAATAAAATCGATTCTATCTTGCATGGTTCAATAGATATGGACACTTATCCCTTTTAGTCGGTTAACCCCACCCAGTATGACGTAGAAATTGAACCGTTAGTGATAGAACCTGGGATCGGCTTGTGGATTAATATACACATAAAAACCTATCATCTGCAAAAACAAAATCGATTCTATCTTGCATGGTTCAATAGATATGGACACTTATCCCTTTTTGGTCGGTTAACCCCACACAGTATGACGTAGAAATTGAACGGTTAACGATAGAACCTTGGATCAGCTTGTGGATTAATATACACATAAAAACCTATCATCTGCAAAAACAAAATCGATTCTATCTTGCATGGTTCAATAGATATGGACACTTATTCCTTTTAGTCGGTTAACCCCACCCAGTATGACGTAGAAATTGAACCGTTAGCGATAGAACCTTGGATCAGCTTGTGGATTAATACACACATAAAAACCTACCATCTGCAGAAATAAAATCGATTCTGTTTTGCTTGGTTCAATAGATATGGACACTTATCCCTTTTAGTCGGTTAACCCCACACAGTATGACGTAGAAATTGAACTGCTAACGATAGAACCTTGGATCAGCTTTTGGATTAATATACACATAAAAACCTACCATCTGCAAAAATAAAATCGATTCTGTCTTGCTTGGTTCAATAGATATGGACACTTATCCCTTTTAGTCGGTTAACCCCACACAGTATGACGTAGAAATTGAACCGCTAATGATAGAACCTTGGATCAGCTTTTGGATTAATATACACATAAAAACCTACCATCTGCAAAATAAAATCGATTCTGTCTTGCTTGGTTCAATAGATATGGACACTTATCCCTTTTAGTCGGTTTACCCAACCCAGTTTGACGTAGAAATTAAACCGTTAGCGATAGAACCTTGTATCAGCTTGTGGATTAATATGCACATAAAAAATTACCATCTGCAAAAATAAATTTGATTCTATCTTGCTTCTATCCCTTTTAGTCGGTTAACCCAACACAGTATGACGTAGAAATTGAACCGTTAGCGATAGAACCTTGAATCAGCTTGTGGATTAATACACACATAAAAACCTACCATCTGCAGAAATAAAATCAATTATGTCTTGCTTGGTTCAATAGATATGGACACTTATCCCATTTATGACGTAGAAATTGAACCGTTAGCGATAGAACCTTGGATCAGCTTGTGGATTAATATACACATAAAAACCTATCATCTGCAAAAACAAAATCGATTCTATCTTGCATGGTTCAATAGATATGGACACTTATCCCTTTTTGGTCGGTTAACCCCACACAGTATGACGTAGAAATTGAACAGTTAACGATAGAACCTTGGATCAGCTTGTGGATTAATACACACATAAAAACCTATCATCTGCAAAAACAAAATCGATTCTATCTTGCATGGTTCAATAGATATGGACACTTATTCCTTTTAGTCGGTTAACCCCACCCAGTATGACGTAGAAATTGAACCGTTAACGATAGAACCTTGGATCAGCTTTTGGATTAATATACACATAAAAACCTACCATCTGCAGAAATAAAATCGATTCTGTTTTGCTTGGTTCAATAGATATGGACACTTATCCCTTTTAGTCGGTTAACCCCACACAGTATGACGTAGAAATTGAACCGCTAACGATAGAACCTTGGATCAGCTTTTGGATTAATATACACATAAAAACCTACCATCTGCAAAAATAAAATCGATTCTGTCTTGCTTGGTTCAATAGATATGGACACTTATCCCTTTTAGTCGGTTAACCCCACACAGTATGACGTAGAAATTGAACCGCTAACGATAGAACCTTGGGTCAGCTTGTGGATTAATATACACATAAAAACCTATCATCTGCAAAAACAAAATCGATTCTATCTTGCATGGTTCAATAGATATGGACACTTATCCCTTTTAGTCGGTTAACCCCACCCAGTATGACGTAGAAATTGAACCGTTAGCGATAGAACCTTGGATTAGCTTGTGGATTAATATACACATAAAAACCTACCATCTGCAGAAATAAAATCAATTCTGTCTTGCTTGGTTCAATAGATATGGACACTTATCCCTTTTATGACGTAGAAATTGAACCGTTAGCGATAGAACCTTGGATCAGCTTGTGGATTAATATACACATAAAAACCTATCATCTGCAAAAACAAAATCGATTCTATCTTGCATGGTTCAATAGATATGGACACTTATCCCTTTTAGTCGGTTAACCCCACCCAGTTTGACGTAGAAATTAAACCGTTAGCGATAGAACCTTGGATCAGCTTGTGGATTAATATGCACATAAAAACCTACCATCTGCAAAAATAAATTCGATTCTATCTTGCTTCTATCCCTTTTAGTCGGTTAACCCCACACAGTATGACGTAGAAATTGAACCGTTAGCGATAGAACCTTGAATCAGCTTGTGGATTAATACACACATAAAAACCTACCATCTGCAGAAATAAAATCAATTCTGTCTTGCTTGGTTCAATAGATATGGACACTTATCCCTTTTATGACGTAGAAATTGAACCGTTAGCGATAGAACCTTGGATCAGCTTGTGGATTAATATACACATAAAAACCTATCATCTGCAAAAACAAAATCGATTCTATCTTGCATGGTTCAATAGATATGGACACTTATCCCTTTTAGTCGGTTAACCCCACACAGTATGACGTAGAAATTGAACCGTTAACGATAGAACCTTGGATCAGCTTGTGGATTAATATACACATAAAAACCTATCATCTGCAAAAACAAAATCGATTCTATCTTGCATGGTTCAATAGATATGGACACTTATTCCTTTTAGTCGGTTAACCCCACCCAGTATGACGTAGAAATTGAACCGTTAGCTATAGAACCTTGGATCAGTTTGTGGATTAATACACACATAAAAACCTACCATCTTCAGAAATAAAATCGATTCTGTCTTGCTTGGTTCAATAGATATGGACACTTATCCCTTTTAGTCGGTTAACCCCACCCAGTATGACGTAGAAATTGAACCGTTAGCGATAGAACCTTGGATCAGCTTGTGGATCAATATACACATAAAAACCTATCACCTGCAAAAACAAAATTGATTCTATCTTGCTTGGTTCAATAGATATGGACACTTATCCCTTTTAGTCGGTTAACCCCACACAGTATGACGTAGAAATTGAACCGTTAGCGATAGAACCTTGAATCAGCTTGTGGATTAATACACACAAAAAAACCTACCATCTGCAGAAATAAAATCAATTCTGTCTTGCTTGGTTCAATAGATATGGACACTTATCCCTTTTATGACGTAGAAATTGAACCGTTAGCGATAGAACTTTGGATCAGCTTGTGGATTAATATACACATAAAAACCTATCATCTGCAAAAACAAAATAGATTCTATCTTGCATGGTTCAATAGATATGGACACTTATTCCTTTTAGTCGGTTAACCCCACCCAGTATGACGTAGAAATTGAACCGTTAGCGATAGAACCTTGGATCAGCTTGTGGATTAATACACACATAAAAACCTACCATCTGCAGAAATAAAATCGATTCTGTTTTGCTTGGTTCAATAGATATGGACACTTATCCCTTTTAGTCGGTTAACCCCACACAGTATGACGTAGAAATTGAACCGCTAACGATAGAACCTTGGATCAGCTTTTGGGTTAATATACACATAAAAACCTACCATCTGCAAAAATAAAATCGATTCTGTCTTGCTTGGTTCAATAGATATGGACACTTATCCCTTTTAGTCGGTTAACCCCACCCAGTTTGACGTAGAAATTAAACCGTTAGCGATACAACCTTGGATCAGCTTGTGGATTAATATGCACATAAAAACCTACCATCTGCAAAAATAAATTCGATTCTACCTTGCTTGGTTCAATAGATATAGGCACTTATCCCTATTAGTCGGTTAACCCCACCCAGTATGACGTAGAAATTGAACCGTTAGCGATAGAACCTTGGATCAGCTTGTGGATCAATATACACATAAAAACCTATCACCTGCAAAAACAAAATGGATTCTATCTTGCTTGGTTCAATAAATATGGACACTTATCCCTTTTAGTCGGTTAACCCCACACAGTATGACGTAGAAATTGAACCGTTAGCGATAGAACCTTGAATCAGCTTGTGGATTAATACACACATAAAAACCTACCATCTGCAGAAATAAAATCAATTCTGTCTTGCTTGGTTCAATAGATATGGACACTTATCCCATTTATGACGTAGAAATTGAACCGTTAGCGATAGAACCTTGGATCAGCTTGTGGATTAATATACACATAAAAACCTACCATCTGCAAAAATAAAATCGATTCTGTCTTGCTTGGTTCAATAGATATGGACACTTATCCCTTTTAGTCGGTTAACCCCACACAGTATGACGTAGAAATTGAACCGCTAACGATAGAACCTTGGATCAGCTTTTGGATTAATATACACATAAAAACCTACCATCTGCAAAAATAAAATCGATTCTATCTTGCATGGTTCAATAGATATGGACACTTATCCCTTTTAGTCGGTTAACCCCACCCAGTATGACGTAGAAATTGAACCGTTAGTGATAGAACCTGGGATCGGCTTGTGGATTAATATACACATAAAAACCTATCATCTGCAAAAACAAAATCGATTCTATCTTGCATGGTTCAATAGATATGGACACTTATCCCTTTTTGGTCGGTTAACCCCACACAGTATGACGTAGAAATTGAACGGTTAACGATAGAACCTTGGATCAGCTTGTGGATTAATATACACATAAAAACCTATCATCTGCAAAAACAAAATCGATTCTATCTTGCATGGTTCAATAGATATGGACACTTATTCCTTTTAGTCGGTTAACCCCACCCAGTATGACGTAGAAATTGAACCGTTAGCGATAGAACCTTGGATCAGCTTGTGGATTAATACACACATAAAAACCTACCATCTGCAGAAATAAAATCGATTCTGTTTTGCTTGGTTCAATAGATATGGACACTTATCCCTTTTAGTCGGTTAACCCCACACAGTATGACGTAGAAATTGAACTGCTAACGATAGAACCTTGGATCAGCTTTTGGATTAATATACACATAAAAACCTACCATCTGCAAAAATAAAATCGATTCTGTCTTGCTTGGTTCAATAGATATGGACACTTATCCCTTTTAGTCGGTTAACCCCACACAGTATGACGTAGAAATTGAACCGCTAATGATAGAACCTTGGATCAGCTTTTGGATTAATATACACATAAAAACCTACCATCTGCAAAATAAAATCGATTCTGTCTTGCTTGGTTCAATAGATATGGACACTTATCCCTTTTAGTCGGTTTACCCAACCCAGTTTGACGTAGAAATTAAACCGTTAGCGATAGAACCTTGTATCAGCTTGTGGATTAATATGCACATAAAAAATTACCATCTGCAAAAATAAATTTGATTCTATCTTGCTTCTATCCCTTTTAGTCGGTTAACCCAACACAGTATGACGTAGAAATTGAACCGTTAGCGATAGAACCTTGAATCAGCTTGTGGATTAATACACACATAAAAACCTACCATCTGCAGAAATAAAATCAATTATGTCTTGCTTGGTTCAATAGATATGGACACTTATCCCTTTTATGACGTAGAAATTGAACCGTTAGCGATAGAACCTTGGATCAGCTTGTGGATTAATATACACATAAAAACCTATCATCTGCAAAAACAAAATCGATTCTATCTTGCATGGTTCAATAGATATGGACACTTATTCCTTTTAGTCGGTTAACCCCACCCAGTATGACGTAGAAATTGAACCGTTAGCGATAGAACCTTGGATCAGCTTGTGGATTAATACACACATAAAAACCTACCATCTGCAGAAATAAAATCGATTCTGTTTTGCTTGGTTCAATAGATATGGACACTTATCCATTTTAGTCGGTTAACCCCACACAGTATGACGTAGAAATTGAACTGCTAACGATAGAACCTTGGATCAGCTTTTGGATTAATATACACATAAAAACCTACCATCTGCAAAAATAAAATCGATTCTGTCTTGCTTGGTTCAATAGATATGGACACTTATCCCTTTTAGTCGGTTAACCCCACACAGTATGACGTAGAAATTGAACCGCTAATGATAGAACCTTGGATCAGCTTTTGGATTAATATACACATAAAAACCTACCATCTGCAAAATAAAATCGATTCTGTCTTGCTTGGTTCAATAGATATGGACACTTATCCCTTTTAGTCGGTTTACCCAACCCAGTTTGACGTAGAAATTAAACCGTTAGCGATAGAACCTTGTATCAGCTTGTGGATTAATATGCACATAAAAAATTACCATCTGCAAAAATAAATTTGATTCTATCTTGCTTCTATCCCTTTTAGTCGGTTAACCCCACACAGTATGACGTAGAAATTGAACCGTTAGCGATAGAACCTTGGATCAGCTTGTGGATTAATATACACATAAAAACCTATAATCTGCAAAACTAAAATCGATTCTATTTTGCTTGGTTCAATAGATATGGACACTTATCCCTTTTATGACGTAGAAATTGAACCGTTAGCGATAGAAACTTGGATCAGCTTGTGGATTAATATACACATAAAAACCTATCATCTGCAAAAATAAAATCGATTCTATTTTGCTTGGTTCAATAGATATGGACACTTATCCCTTTTAGTCGGTTAACCCCACCCAGTATGACGTAGAAAGTGAACCGTTCGCGATAGAACCTTGGATCAGCTTGTGGATTAATATACACATAAAAACCTATAATCTGCAAAAATAAAATCGATTCTATTTTGCTTGGTTCAATAGATATGGACACTTATCCCTTTTATGACGTAGAAATTGAACCATTAGCGATAGAACCTTGGATCAGCTTGTGGATTAATACACACATAAAAACCTACCATCTGCAGATATAAAATCGATTCTGTCTTGCTTGGTTCAATAGATATGGACACTTATCCCTTTTAGTCGGTTAACCCCACACAGTATGACGTAGAAATTGAACCGTTAGCGATAGAACCTTGGATCAGCTTGTGGATTAATATACACATAAAAATCTATAATCTGCAAAAATTAAATCGATTATATTTTGCTTGGTTCAATAGATATGGACACTTATCCCTTTTATGACGTAGAAATTGAACCGTTAGCGAAAGAACCTTGAATCAGCTTGTGGATTAATATACACATAAAAACCTATCATCTGCAAAAACAAAATCGATTCTATCTTGCATGGTTCAATAGATATGGACACTTATCCCTTTTAGTCGGTTAACCCCACCCAGTATGACGTAGAAAGTGAACCGTTCGCGATAGAACCTTGGATCAGCTTGTGGATTAATATACACATAAAAACCTATCATCTGCAAAAACAAAATCGATTCTATCTTGCATGGTTCAATAGATATGGACACTTATCCCTTTTAGTCGGTTAACCCCACCCAGTATGACGTAGAAATTGAACCGTTAGCGATATAACCTTGGATAAGCTTTTGGATTAATATACACATAAAAGCCTACCATCTGCAGAAATAAAATCGATTCTGTTTTGCTTGGTTCAATAGATATGGACACTTATCCCTTTTAGTCGGTTAACCCCACACAGTATGACGTAGAAATTGAACCGCTAACGATAGAACCTTGGATCAGCTTTTGGATTAATATACACATAAAAACCTACCATCTGCAAAAATAAAATCGATTCTGTCTTGCTTGGTTCAATAGATATGGACACTTATCCCTTTTAGTCGGTTAACCCCACACAGTATGACGTAGAAATTGAACCGCTAACGATAGAACCTTGGATCAGCTTTTGGATTAATATACACATAAAAACCTACCATCTGCAAAAATAAAATCGATTCTATCTTGCATGGTTCAATAGATATGGACACTTATCCCTTTTAGTCGGTTAACCCCACCCAGTATGACGTAGAAATTGAACCGTTAGCGATAGAACCTTGGATCAGCTTGTGGATCAATATACACATAAAAACCTATCACCTGCAAAAACAAAATTGATTCTATCTTGCTTGGTTCAATAGATATGGACACTTATCCCTTTTAGTCGGTTAACCCCACACAGTATGACGTAGAAATTGAACCGTTAGCGATAGAACCTTGAATCAGCTTGTGGATTAATACACACATAAAAACCTACCATCTGCAGAAATAAAATCAATTCTGTCTTGCTTGGTTCAATAGATATGGACACTTATCCCTTTTATGACGTAGAAATTGAACCGTTAGCGATAGAACTTTGGATCAGCTTGTGGATTAATATACACATAAAAACCTATCATCTGCAAAAACAAAATCGATTCTATCTTGCATGGTTCAATAGATATGGACACTTATTCCTTTTAGTCGGTTAACCCCACCCAGTATGACGTAGAAATTGAACCGTTAGCGATAGAACCTTGGATCAGCTTGTGGATTAATACACACATAAAAACCTACCATCTGCAGAAATAAAATCGATTCTGGTTTGCTTGGTTCAATAGATATGGACACTTATCCCTTTTAGTCGGTTAACCCCACACAGTATGACGTAGAAATTGAACCGCTAACGATAGAACCTTGGATCAGCTTTTGGGTTAATATACACATAAAAACCTACCATCTGCAAAAATAAAATCGATTCTGTCTTGCTTGGTTCAATAGATATGGACACTTATCCCTTTTAGTCGGTTAACCCCACCCAGTTTGACGTAGAAATTAAACCGTTAGCGATAGAACCTTGGATCAGCTTGTGGATTAATATGCACATAAAAACCTACCATCTGCAAAAATAAATTCGATTCTACCTTGCTTGGTTCAATAGATATAGGCACTTATCCCTATTAGTCGGTTAACCCCACCCAGTATGACGTAGAAATTGAACCGTTAGCGATAGAACCTTGGATCAGCTTGTGGATCAATATACACATAAAAACCTATCACCTGCAAAAACAAAATGGATTCTATCTTGCTTGGTTCAATAAATATGGACACTTATCCCTTTTAGTCGGTTAACCCCACACAGTATGACGTAGAAATTGAACCGTTAGCGATAGAACCTTGAATCAGCTTGTGGATTAATACACACATAAAAACCTACCATCTGCAGAAATAAAATCAATTCTGTCTTGCTTGGTTCAATAGATATGGACACTTATCCCTTTTATGACGTAGAAATTGAACCGTTAGCGATAGAACTTTGGATCAGCTTGTGGATTAATATACACATAAAAACATATCATCTGCAAAAACAAAATCGATTCTATCTTGCATGGTTCAATAGATATGGACACTTATCCCTTTTTGGTCGGTTAACCCCACACAGTATGACGTAGAAATTGAACAGTTAACGATAGAACCTTGGATCAGCTTGTGGATTAATACACACATAAAAACCTATCATCTGCAAAAACAAAATCGATTCTATCTTGCATGGTTCAATAGATATGGACACTTATTCCTTTTAGTCGGTTAACCCCACCCAGTATGACGTAGAAATTGAACCGTTAGCGATAGAACCTTGGATCAGCTTGCGGATTAATATACACATAAAAACCTACCATCTGCAGAAATAAAATCGATTCTGTTTTGCTTGGTTCAATAGATATGGACACTTATCCCTTTTAGTCGGTTAACCCCACACAGTATGACGTAGAAATTGAACCGCTAACGATAGAACCTTGGATCAGCTTTTGGATTAATATACACATAAAAACCTACCATCTGCAAAAATAAAATCGATTCTGTCTTGCTTGGTTCAATAGATATGGACACTTATCCCTTTTAGTCGGTTAACCCCACACAGTATGACGTAGAAATTGAACCGCTAACGATAGAACCTTGGATCAGCTTTTGGATTAATATACACATAAAAACCTACCATCTGCAAAAATAAAATCGATTCTATCTTGCATGGTTCAATAGATATGGACACTTATCCCTTTTAGTCGGTTAACCCCACCCAGTATGACGTAGAAATTGAACCGTTAGCGATAGAACCTGGGATCGGCTTGTGGATTAATATACACATAAAATCCTATCATCTGCAAAAACAAAATCGATTCTATCTTGCATGGTTCAATAGATATGGACACTTATCCCTTTTTGGTCGGTTAACCCCACACAGTATGACGTAGAAATTGAACGGTTAACGATATAACCTTGGATCAGCTTGTGGATTAATATACACATAAAAACCTATCATCTGCAAAAACAAAATCGATTCTATCTTGCATGGTTCAATAGATATGGACACTTATTCCTTTTAGTCGGTTAACCCCGCCCAGTATGACGTAGAAATTGAACCGTTAGCGATAGAACCTTGGATCAGCTTGTGGATTAATACACACATAAAAACCTACCATCTGTAGAAATAAAATCGATTCTGTTTTGCTTGGTTCAATAGATATGGACACTTATCCCTTTTAGTCGGTTAACCCCACACAGTATGACGTAGAAATTGAACTGCTAACGATAGAACCTTGGATCAGCTTTTGGATTAATATACACATAAAAACCTACCATCTGCAAAAATAAAATCGATTCTGTCTTGCTTGGTTCAATAGATATGGACACTTATCCCTTTTAGTCGGTTAACCCCACACAGTATGACGTAGAAATTGAACCGCTAATGATAGAACCTTGGATCAGCTTTTGGATTAATATACACATAAAAACCTACCATCTGCAAAATAAAATCGATTCTGTCTTGCTTGGTTCAATAGATATGGACACTTATCCCTTTTAGTCGGTTTACCCAACCCAGTTTGACGTAGAAATTAAACCGTTAGCGATAGAACCTTGTATCAGCTTGTGGATTAATATGCACATAAAAAATTACCATCTGCAAAAATAAATTTGATTCTATCTTGCTTCTATCCCTTTTAGTCGGTTAACCCCACACAGTATGACGTAGAAATTGAACCGTTAGCGATAGAACCTTGAATCAGCTTGTGGATTAATACACACATAAAAACCTACCATCTGCAGAAATAAAATCAATTATGTCTTGCTTGGTTCAATAGATATGGACACTTATCCCTTTTATGACGTAGAAATTGAACCGTTAGCGATAGAACCTTGGATCAGCTTGTGGATTAATGTACACATAAAAACCTATCATCTGCAAAAACAAAATCGATTCTATCTTGCATGGTTCAATAGATATGGACACTTATCCCTTTTAGTCGGTTAACCCCACCCAGTATGACGTAGAAATTGAACCGTTAGCGATAGAACCTGGGATCGGCTTGTGGATTAATATACACATAAAAACCTATCTTGCTTGGTTTAATAGATATGGACACTTATCCCTTTTAGTCGGTTAACCCCACACAGTATGACGTAGAAATTGAACCGTTAGCGATAGAACCTTGAATCAGCTTGTGGATTAATACACACATAAAAACCTACCATCTGCAGAAATAAAATCAATTCTGTCTTGCTTGGTTCAATAGATATGGACACTTATCCCTTTTATGACGTAGAAATTGAACCGTTAGCGATAGAACCTTGGGTCAGCTTGTGGATTAATATACACATAAAAACCTATCATCTGCAAAAACAAAATCGATTCTATCTTGCATGGTTCAATAGATATGGACACTTATCCCTTTTAGTCGGTTAACCCCACCCAGTATGACGTAGAAATTGAACCGTTAGCGATAGAACCTTGGATCAGCTTGTGGATTAATATACACATAAAAACCTACCATCTGCAGAAATAAAATCAATTCTGTCTTGCTTGGTTCAATAGATATGGACACTTATCCCTTTTATGACGTAGAAATTGAACCGTTAGCGATAGAACCTTGGATCAGCTTGTGGATTAATATACACATAAAAACCTATCATCTGCAAAAACAAAATCGATTCTATCTTGCATGGTTCAATAGATATGGACACTTATCCCTTTTAGTCGGTTAACCCCACCCAGTTTGACGTAGAAGTTAAACCGTTAGCGATAGAACCTTGGATCAGCTTGTGGATTAATATGCACATAAAAACCTACCATCTGCAAAAATAAATTCGATTCTATCTTGCTTCTATCCCTTTTAGTCGGTTAACCCCACACAGTATGACGTAGAAATTGAACCGTTAGCGATAGAACCTTGAATCAGCTTGTGGATTAATACACACATAAAAACCTACCATCTGCAGAAATAAAATCAATTCTGTCTTGCTTGGTTCAATAGATATGGACACTTATCCCTTTTATGACGTAGAAATTGAACCGTTAGCGATAGAACCTTGGATCAGCTTGTGGATTAATATACACATAAAAACCTATCATCTGCAAAAACAAAATCGATTCTATCTTGCATGGTTCAATAGATATGGACACTTATCCCTTTTAGTCGGTTAACCCCACACAGTATGACGTAGAAATTGAACAGTTAACGATAGAACCTTGGATCAGCTTGTGGATTAATATACACATAAAAACCTATCATCTGCAAAAACAAAATCGATTCTATCTTGCATGGTTCAATAGATATGGACACTTATTCCTTTTAGTCGGTTAACCCCACCCAGTATGACGTAGAAATTGAACCGTTAGCTATAGAACCTTGGATCAGTTTGTGGATTAATACACACATAAAAACCTACCATCTTCAGAAATAAAATCGATTCTGTCTTGCTTGGTTCAATAGATATGGACACTTATCCCTTTTAGTCGGTTAACCCCACCCAGTATGACGTAGAAATTGAACCGTTAGCGATAGAACCTTGGATCAGCTTGTGGATCAATATACACATAAAAACCTATCACCTGCAAAAACAAAATTGATTCTATCTTGCTTGGTTCAATAGATATGGACACTTATCCCTTTTAGTCGGTTAACCCCACACAGTATGACGTAGAAATTGAACCGTTAGCGATAGAACCTTGAATCAGCTTGTGGATTAATACACACATAAAAACCTACCATCTGCAGAAATAAAATCAATTCTGTCTTGCTTGGTTCAATAGATATGGACACTTATCCCTTTTATGACGTAGAAATTGAACCGTTAGCGATAGAACTTTGGATCAGCTTGTGGATTAATATACACATAAAACCTATCATCTGCAAAAACAAAATCGATTCTATCTTGCATGGTTCAATAGATATGGACACTTATTCCTTTTAGTCGGTTAACCCCACCCAGTATGACGTAGAAATTGAACCGTTAGCGATAGAACCTTGGATCAGCTTGTGGATTAATACACACATAAAAACCTACCATCTGCAGAAATAAAATCGATTCTGTTTTGCTTGGTTCAATAGATATGGACACTTATCCCTTTTAGTCGGTTAACCCCACACAGTATGACGTAGAAATTGAACCGCTAACGATAGAACCTTGGATCAGCTTTTGGGTTAATATACACATAAAAACCTACCATCTGCAAAAATAAAATCGATTCTGTCTTGCTTGGTTCAATAGATATGGACACTTATCCCTTTTAGTCGGTTAACCCCACCCAGTTTGACGTAGAAATTAAACCGTTAGCGATAGAACCTTGGATCAGCTTGTGGATTAATATGCACATAAAAACCTACCATCTGCAAAAATAAATTCGATTCTACCTTGCTTGGTTCAATAGATATAGGCACTTATCCCTATTAGTCGGTTAACCCCACCCAGTATGACGTAGAAATTGAACCGTTAGTGATAGAACCTTGGATCAGCTTGTGGATCAATATACACATAAAAACCTATCACCTGCAAAAACAAAATGGATTCTATCTTGCTTGGTTCAATAAATATGGACACTTATCCCTTTTAGTCGGTTAACCCCACACAGTATGACGTAGAAATTGAACCGTTAGCGATAGAACCTTGAATCAGCTTGTGGATTAATACACACATAAAAACCTACCATCTGTAGAAATAAAATCGATTCTGTTTTGCTTGGTTCAATAGATATGGACACTTATCCCTTTTAGTCGGTTAACCCCACACAGTATGACGTAGAAATTGAACTGCTAACGATAGAACCTTGGATCAGCTTTTGGATTAATATACACATAAAAACCTACCATCTGCAAAAATAAAATCGATTCTGTCTTGCTTGGTTCAATAGATATGGACACTTATCCCTTTTAGTCGGTTAACCCCACACAGTATGACGTAGAAATTGAACTGCTAACGATAGAACCTTGGATCAGCTTTTGGATTAATATACACATAAAAACCTACCATCTGCAAAAATAAAATCGATTCTGTCTTGCTTGGTTCAATAGATATGGACACTTATCCCTTTTAGTCGGTTAACCCCACACAGTATGACGTAGAAATTGAACCGCTAATGATAGAACCTTGGATCAGCTTTTGGATTAATATACACATAAAAACCTACCATCTGCAAAATAAAATCGATTCTGTCTTGCTTGGTTCAATAGATATGGACACTTATCCCTTTTAGTCGGTTTACCCAACCCAGTTTGACGTAGAAATTAAACCGTTAGCGATAGAACCTTGTATCAGCTTGTGGATTAATATGCACATAAAAAATTACCATCTGCAAAAATAAATTTGATTCTATCTTGCTTCTATCCCTTTTAGTCGGTTAACCCCACACAGTATGACGTAGAAATTGAACCGTTAGCGATAGAACCTTGGATCAGCTTGTGGATCAATATACACATAAAAACCTATCACCTGCAAAAACAAAATTGATTCTATCTTGCTTGGTTCAATAGATATGGACACTTATCCCTTTTAGTCGGTTAACCCCACACAGTATGACGTAGAAATTGAACTGCTAACGATAGAACCTTGGATCAGCTTTTGGATTAATATACACATAAAAACCTACCATCTGCAAAAATAAAATCGATTCTGTCTTGCTTGGTTCAATAGATATGGACACTTATCCCTTTTAGTCGGTTAACCCCACACAGTATGACGTAGAAATTGAACTGCTAACGATAGAACCTTGGATCAGCTTTTGGATTAATATACACATAAAAACCTACCATCTGCAAAAATAAAATCGATTCTGTCTTGCTTGGTTCAATAGATATGGACACTTATCCCTTTTAGTCGGTTAACCCCACACAGTATGACGTAGAAATTGAACCGCTAACGATAGAACCTTGGATCAGCTTTTGGATTAATATACACATAAAAACCTACCATCTGCAAAAATAAAATCGATTCTATCTTGCATGGTTCAATAGATATGGACACTTATCCCTTTTAGTCGGTTAACCCCACCCAGTATGACGTAGAAATTGAACCGTTAGCGATAGAACCTGGGATCGGCTTGTGGATTAATATACACATAAAATCCTATCATCTGCAAAAACAAAATCGATTCTATCTTGCATGGTTCAATAGATATGGACACTTATCCCTTTTTGGTCGGTTAACCCCACACAGTATGACGTAGAAATTGAACGGTTAACGATATAACCTTGGATCAGCTTGTGGATTAATATACACATAAAAACCTATCATCTGCAAAAACAAAATCGATTCTATCTTGCATGGTTCAATAGATATGGACACTTATTCCTTTTAGTCGGTTAACCCCGCCCAGTATGACGTAGAAATTGAACCGTTAGCGATAGAACCTTGGATCAGCTTGTGGATTAATACACACATAAAAACCTACCATCTGTAGAAATAAAATCGATTCTGTTTTGCTTGGTTCAATAGATATGGACACTTATCCCTTTTAGTCGGTTAACCCCACACAGTATGACGTAGAAATTGAACTGCTAACGATAGAACCTTGGATCAGCTTTTGGATTAATATACACATAAAAACCTACCATCTGCAAAAATAAAATCGATTCTGTCTTGCTTGGTTCAATAGATATGGACACTTATCCCTTTTAGTCGGTTAACCCCACACAGTATGACGTAGAAATTGAACCGCTAATGATAGAACCTTGGATCAGCTTTTGGATTAATATACACATAAAAACCTACCATCTGCAAAATAAAATCGATTCTGTCTTGCTTGGTTCAATAGATATGGACACTTATCCCTTTTAGTCGGTTTACCCAACCCAGTTTGACGTAGAAATTAAACCGTTAGCGATAGAACCTTGTATCAGCTTGTGGATTAATATGCACATAAAAAATTACCATCTGCAAAAATAAATTTGATTCTATCTTGCTTCTATCCCTTTTAGTCGGTTAACCCCACACAGTATGACGTAGAAATTGAACCGTTAGCGATAGAACCTTGAATCAGCTTGTGGATTAATACACACATAAAAACCTACCATCTGCAGAAATAAAATCAATTATGTCTTGCTTGGTTCAATAGATATGGACACTTATCCCTTTTATGACGTAGAAATTGAACCGTTAGCGATAGAACCTTGGATCAGCTTGTGGATTAATGTACACATAAAAACCTATCATCTGCAAAAACAAAATCGATTCTATCTTGCATGGTTCAATAGATATGGACACTTATCCCTTTTAGTCGGTTAACCCCACCCAGTATGACGTAGAAATTGAACCGTTAGCGATAGAACCTGGGATCGGCTTGTGGATTAATATACACATAAAAACCTATCTTGCTTGGTTTAATAGATATGGACACTTATCCCTTTTAGTCGGTTAACCCCACACAGTATGACGTAGAAATTGAACCGTTAGCGATAGAACCTTGAATCAGCTTGTGGATTAATACACACATAAAAACCTACCATCTGCAGAAATAAAATCAATTCTGTCTTGCTTGGTTCAATAGATATGGACACTTATCCCTTTTATGACGTAGAAATTGAACCGTTAGCGATAGAACCTTGGGTCAGCTTGTGGATTAATATACACATAAAAACCTATCATCTGCAAAAACAAAATCGATTCTATCTTGCATGGTTCAATAGATATGGACACTTATCCCTTTTAGTCGGTTAACCCCACCCAGTATGACGTAGAAATTGAACCGTTAGCGATAGAACCTTGGATCAGCTTGTGGATTAATATACACATAAAAACCTACCATCTGCAGAAATAAAATCAATTCTGTCTTGCTTGGTTCAATAGATATGGACACTTATCCCTTTTATGACGTAGAAATTGAACCGTTAGCGATAGAACCTTGGATCAGCTTGTGGATTAATATACACATAAAAACCTATCATCTGCAAAAACAAAATCGATTCTATCTTGCATGGTTCAATAGATATGGACACTTATCCCTTTTAGTCGGTTAACCCCACCCAGTTTGACGTAGAAGTTAAACCGTTAGCGATAGAACCTTGGATCAGCTTGTGGATTAATATGCACATAAAAACCTACCATCTGCAAAAATAAATTCGATTCTATCTTGCTTCTATCCCTTTTAGTCGGTTAACCCCACACAGTATGACGTAGAAATTGAACCGTTAGCGATAGAACCTTGAATCAGCTTGTGGATTAATACACACATAAAAACCTACCATCTGCAGAAATAAAATCAATTCTGTCTTGCTTGGTTCAATAGATATGGACACTTATCCCTTTTATGACGTAGAAATTGAACCGTTAGCGATAGAACCTTGGATCAGCTTGTGGATTAATATACACATAAAAACCTATCATCTGCAAAAACAAAATCGATTCTATCTTGCATGGTTCAATAGATATGGACACTTATCCCTTTTAGTCGGTTAACCCCACACAGTATGACGTAGAAATTGAACAGTTAACGATAGAACCTTGGATCAGCTTGTGGATTAATATACACATAAAAACCTATCATCTGCAAAAACAAAATCGATTCTATCTTGCATGGTTCAATAGATATGGACACTTATTCCTTTTAGTCGGTTAACCCCACCCAGTATGACGTAGAAATTGAACCGTTAGCTATAGAACCTTGGATCAGTTTGTGGATTAATACACACATAAAAACCTACCATCTTCAGAAATAAAATCGATTCTGTCTTGCTTGGTTCAATAGATATGGACACTTATCCCTTTTAGTCGGTTAACCCCACCCAGTATGACGTAGAAATTGAACCGTTAGCGATAGAACCTTGGATCAGCTTGTGGATCAATATACACATAAAAACCTATCACCTGCAAAAACAAAATTGATTCTATCTTGCTTGGTTCAATAGATATGGACACTTATCCCTTTTAGTCGGTTAACCCCACACAGTATGACGTAGAAATTGAACCGTTAGCGATAGAACCTTGAATCAGCTTGTGGATTAATACACACATAAAAACCTACCATCTGCAGAAATAAAATCAATTCTGTCTTGCTTGGTTCAATAGATATGGACACTTATCCCTTTTATGACGTAGAAATTGAACCGTTAGCGATAGAACTTTGGATCAGCTTGTGGATTAATATACACATAAAACCTATCATCTGCAAAAACAAAATCGATTCTATCTTGCATGGTTCAATAGATATGGACACTTATTCCTTTTAGTCGGTTAACCCCACCCAGTATGACGTAGAAATTGAACCGTTAGCGATAGAACCTTGGATCAGCTTGTGGATTAATACACACATAAAAACCTACCATCTGCAGAAATAAAATCGATTCTGTTTTGCTTGGTTCAATAGATATGGACACTTATCCCTTTTAGTCGGTTAACCCCACACAGTATGACGTAGAAATTGAACCGCTAACGATAGAACCTTGGATCAGCTTTTGGGTTAATATACACATAAAAACCTACCATCTGCAAAAATAAAATCGATTCTGTCTTGCTTGGTTCAATAGATATGGACACTTATCCCTTTTAGTCGGTTAACCCCACCCAGTTTGACGTAGAAATTAAACCGTTAGCGATAGAACCTTGGATCAGCTTGTGGATTAATATGCACATAAAAACCTACCATCTGCAAAAATAAATTCGATTCTACCTTGCTTGGTTCAATAGATATAGGCACTTATCCCTATTAGTCGGTTAACCCCACCCAGTATGACGTAGAAATTGAACCGTTAGTGATAGAACCTTGGATCAGCTTGTGGATCAATATACACATAAAAACCTATCACCTGCAAAAACAAAATGGATTCTATCTTGCTTGGTTCAATAAATATGGACACTTATCCCTTTTAGTCGGTTAACCCCACACAGTATGACGTAGAAATTGAACCGTTAGCGATAGAACCTTGAATCAGCTTGTGGATTAATACACACATAAAAACCTACCATCTGTAGAAATAAAATCGATTCTGTTTTGCTTGGTTCAATAGATATGGACACTTATCCCTTTTAGTCGGTTAACCCCACACAGTATGACGTAGAAATTGAACTGCTAACGATAGAACCTTGGATCAGCTTTTGGATTAATATACACATAAAAACCTACCATCTGCAAAAATAAAATCGATTCTGTCTTGCTTGGTTCAATAGATATGGACACTTATCCCTTTTAGTCGGTTAACCCCACACAGTATGACGTAGAAATTGAACTGCTAACGATAGAACCTTGGATCAGCTTTTGGATTAATATACACATAAAAACCTACCATCTGCAAAAATAAAATCGATTCTGTCTTGCTTGGTTCAATAGATATGGACACTTATCCCTTTTAGTCGGTTAACCCCACACAGTATGACGTAGAAATTGAACCGCTAATGATAGAACCTTGGATCAGCTTTTGGATTAATATACACATAAAAACCTACCATCTGCAAAATAAAATCGATTCTGTCTTGCTTGGTTCAATAGATATGGACACTTATCCCTTTTAGTCGGTTTACCCAACCCAGTTTGACGTAGAAATTAAACCGTTAGCGATAGAACCTTGTATCAGCTTGTGGATTAATATGCACATAAAAAATTACCATCTGCAAAAATAAATTTGATTCTATCTTGCTTCTATCCCTTTTAGTCGGTTAACCCCACACAGTATGACGTAGAAATTGAACCGTTAGCGATAGAACCTTGAATCAGCTTGTGGATTAATACACACATAAAAACCTACCATCTGCAGAAATAAAATCAATTATGTCTTGCTTGGTTCAATAGATATGGACACTTATCCCTTTTATGACGTAGAAATTGAACCGTTAGCGATAGAACCTTGGATCAGCTTGTGGATTAATGTACACATAAAAACCTATCATCTGCAAAAACAAAATCGATTCTATCTTGCATGGTTCAATAGATATGGACACTTATCCCTTTTAGTCGGTTAACCCCACCCAGTATGACGTAGAAATTGAACCGTTAGCGATAGAACCTGGGATCGGCTTGTGGATTAATATACACATAAAAACCTATCTTGCTTGGTTTAATAGATATGGACACTTATCCCTTTTAGTCGGTTAACCCCACACAGTATGACGTAGAAATTGAACCGTTAGCGATAGAACCTTGAATCAGCTTGTGGATTAATACACACATAAAAACCTACCATCTGCAGAAATAAAATCAATTCTGTCTTGCTTGGTTCAATAGATATGGACACTTATCCCTTTTATGACGTAGAAATTGAACCGTTAGCGATAGAACCTTGGGTCAGCTTGTGGATTAATATACACATAAAAACCTATCATCTGCAAAAACAAAATCGATTCTATCTTGCATGGTTCAATAGATATGGACACTTATCCCTTTTAGTCGGTTAACCCCACCCAGTATGACGTAGAAATTGAACCGTTAGCGATAGAACCTTGGATCAGCTTGTGGATTAATATACACATAAAAACCTACCATCTGCAGAAATAAAATCAATTCTGTCTTGCTTGGTTCAATAGATATGGACACTTATCCCTTTTATGACGTAGAAATTGAACCGTTAGCGATAGAACCTTGGATCAGCTTGTGGATTAATATACACATAAAAACCTATCATCTGCAAAAACAAAATCGATTCTATCTTGCATGGTTCAATAGATATGGACACTTATCCCTTTTAGTCGGTTAACCCCACCCAGTTTGACGTAGAAATTAAACCGTTAGCGATAGAACCTTGGATCAGCTTGTGGATTAATATGCACATAAAAACCTACCATCTGCAAAAATAAATTCGATTCTATCTTGCTTCTATCCCTTTTAGTCGGTTAACCCCACACAGTATGACGTAGAAATTGAACCGTTAGCGATAGAACCTTGAATCAGCTTGTGGATTAATACACACATAAAAACCTACCATCTGCAGAAATAAAATCAATTCTGTCTTGCTTGGTTCAATAGATATGGACACTTATCCCTTTTATGACGTAGAAATTGAACCGTTAGCGATAGAACCTTGGATCAGCTTGTGGATTAATATACACATAAAAACCTATCATCTGCAAAAACAAAATCGATTCTATCTTGCATGGTTCAATAGATATGGACACTTATCCCTTTTAGTCGGTTAACCCCACACAGTATGACGTAGAAATTGAACCGTTAACGATAGAACCTTGGATCAGCTTGTGGATTAATATACACATAAAAACCTATCATCTGCAAAAACAAAATCGATTCTATCTTGCATGGTTCAATAGATATGGACACTTATTCCTTTTAGTCGGTTAACCCCACCCAGTATGACGTAGAAATTGAACCGTTAGCTATAGAACCTTGGATCAGTTTGTGGATTAATACACACATAAAAACCTACCATCTTCAGAAATAAAATCGATTCTGTCTTGCTTGGTTCAATAGATATGGACACTTATCCCTTTTAGTCGGTTAACCCCACCCAGTATGACGTAGAAATTGAACCGTTAGCGATAGAACCTTGGATCAGCTTGTGGATCAATATACACATAAAAACCTATCACCTGCAAAAACAAAATTGATTCTATCTTGCTTGGTTCAATAGATATGGACACTTATCCCTTTTAGTCGGTTAACCCCACACAGTATGACGTAGAAATTGAACCGTTAGCGATAGAACCTTGAATCAGCTTGTGGATTAATACACACATAAAAACCTACCATCTGCAGAAATAAAATCAATTCTGTCTTGCTTGGTTCAATAGATATGGACACTTATCCCTTTTATGACGTAGAAATTGAACCGTTAGCGATAGAACTTTGGATCAGCTTGTGGATTAATATACACATAAAAACCTATCATCTGCAAAAACAAAATCGATTCTATCTTGCATGGTTCAATAGATATGGACACTTATTCCTTTTAGTCGGTTAACCCCACCCAGTATGACGTAGAAATTGAACCGTTAGCGATAGAACCTTGTATCAGCTTGTGGATTAATACACACATAAAAACCTACCATCTGCAGAAATAAAATCGATTCTGTTTTGCTTGGTTCAATAGATATGGACACTTATCCCTTTTAGTCGGTTAACCCCACACAGTATGACGTAGAAATTGAACCGTTAGCGATAGAACCTTGAATCAGCTTGTGGATTAATACACACATAAAAACCTACCATCTGCAGAAATAAAATCAATTCTGTCTTGCTTGGTTCAATAGATATGGACACTTATCCCTTTTATGACGTAGAAATTGAACCGTTAGCGATAGAACCTTGGGTCAGCTTGTGGATTAATATACACATAAAAACCTATCATCTGCAAAAACAAAATCGATTCTATCTTGCATGGTTCAATAGATATGGACACTTATCCCTTTTTGGTCGGTTAACCCCACACAGTATGACGTAGAAATTGAACAGTTAACGATAGAACCTTGGATCAGCTTGTGGATTAATACACACATAAAAACCTATCATCTGCAAAAACAAAATCGATTCTATCTTGCATGGTTCAATAGATATGGACACTTATTCCTTTTAGTCGGTTAACCCCACCCAGTATGACGTAGAAATTGAACCGTTAACGATAGAACCTTGGATCAGCTTTTGGATTAATATACACATAAAAACCTACCATCTGCAGAAATAAAATCGATTCTGTTTTGCTTGGTTCAATAGATATGGACACTTATCCCTTTTAGTCGGTTAACCCCACACAGTATGACGTAGAAATTGAACCGTTAGCGATAGAACCTTGAATCAGCTTGTGGATTAATATACACATAAAAACCTACCATCTGCAAAATAAAATCGATTCTGTCTTGCTTGGTTCAATAGATATGGACACTTATCCCTTTTAGTCGGTTTACCCAACCCAGTTTGACGTAGAAATTAAACCGTTAGCGATAGAACCTTGTATCAGCTTGTGGATTAATATGCACATAAAAAATTACCATCTGCAAAAATAAATTTGATTCTATCTTGCTTCTATCCCTTTTAGTCGGTTAACCCCACCCAGTATGACGTAGAAATTGAACCGTTAGCGATAGAACCTTGGATCAGCTTGTGGATCAATATACACATAAAAACCTATCACCTGCAAAAACAAAATTGATTCTATCTTGCTTGGTTCAATAGATATGGACACTTATCCCTTTTAGTCGGTTAACCCCACACAGTATGACGTAGAAATTGAACCGTTAGCGATAGAACCTTGAATCAGCTTGTGGATTAATACACACATAAAAACCTACCATCTGCAGAAATAAAATCAATTCTGTCTTGCTTGGTTCAATAGATATGGACACTTATCCCTTTTATGACGTAGAAATTGAACCGTTAGCGATAGAACTTTGGATCAGCTTGTGGATTAATATACACATAAAAACCTATCATCTGCAAAAACAAAATCGATTCTATCTTGCATGGTTCAATAGATATGGACACTTATTCCTTTTAGTCGGTTAACCCCACCCAGTATGACGTAGAAATTGAACCGTTAGCGATAGAACCTTGGATCAGCTTGTGGATTAATACACACATAAAAACCTACCATCTGCAGAAATAAAATCGATTCTGTTTTGCTTGGTTCAATAGATATGGACACTTATCCCTTTTAGTCGGTTAACCCCACACAGTATGACGTAGAAATTGAACCGCTAACGATAGAACCTTGGATCAGCTTTTGGGTTAATATACACATAAAAACCTACCATCTGCAAAAATAAAATCGATTCTGTCTTGCTTGGTTCAATAGATATGGACACTTATCCCTTTTAGTCGGTTAACCCCACCCAGTTTGACGTAGAAATTAAACCGTTAGCGATAGAACCTTGGATCAGCTTGTGGATTAATATGCACATAAAAACCTACCATCTGCAAAAATAAATTCGATTCTACCTTGCTTGGTTCAATAGATATAGGCACTTATCCCTATTAGTCGGTTAACCCCACCCAGTATGACGTAGAAATTGAACCGTTAGCGATAGAACCTTGGATCAGCTTGTGGATCAATATACACATAAAAACCTATCACCTGCAAAAACAAAATGGATTCTATCTTGCTTGGTTCAATAAATATGGACACTTATCCCTTTTAGTCGGTTAACCCCACACAGTATGACGTAGAAATTGAACCGTTAGCGATAGAACCTTGAATCAGCTTGTGGATTAATACACACATAAAAACCTACCATCTGCAGAAATAAAATCAATTCTGTCTTGCTTGGTTCAATAGATATGGACACTTATCCCATTTATGACGTAGAAATTGAACCGTTAGCGATAGAACCTTGGATCAGCTTGTGGATTAATATACACATAAAAACCTATCATCTGCAAAAACAAAATCGATTCTATCTTGCATGGTTCAATAGATATGGACACTTATCCCTTTTTGGTCGGTTAACCCCACACAGTATGACGTAGAAATTGAACAGTTAACGATAGAACCTTGGATCAGCTTGTGGATTAATACACACATAAAAACCTATCATCTGCAAAAACAAAATCGATTCTATCTTGCATGGTTCAATAGATATGGACACTTATTCCTTTTAGTCGGTTAACCCCACCCAGTATGACGTAGAAATTGAACCGTTAACGATAGAACCTTGGATCAGCTTTTGGATTAATATACACATAAAAACCTACCATCTGCAGAAATAAAATCGATTCTGTTTTGCTTGGTTCAATAGATATGGACACTTATCCCTTTTAGTCGGTTAACCCCACACAGTATGACGTAGAAATTGAACCGCTAACGATAGAACCTTGGATCAGCTTTTGGATTAATATACACATAAAAACCTACCATCTGCAAAAATAAAATCGATTCTGTCTTGCTTGGTTCAATAGATATGGACACTTATCCCTTTTAGTCGGTTAACCCCACACAGTATGACGTAGAAATTGAACCGCTAACGATAGAACCTTGGATCAGCTTTTGGATTAATATACACATAAAAACCTACCATCTGCAAAAATAAAATCGATTCTATCTTGCATGGTTCAATAGATATGGACACTTATCCCTTTTAGTCGGTTAACCCCACCCAGTATGACGTAGAAATTGAACCGTTAGTGATAGAACCTGGGATCGGCTTGTGGATTAATACACACATAAAAACCTACCATCTGCAGAAATAAAATCGATTCTGTTTTGCTTGGTTCAATAGATATGGACACTTATCCCTTTTAGTCGGTTAACCCCACACAGTATGACGTAGAAATTGAACTGCTAACGATAGAACCTTGGATCAGCTTTTGGATTAATATACACATAAAAACCTACCATCTGCAAAAATAAAATCGATTCTATCTTGCATGGTTCAATAGATATGGACACTTATCCCTTTTAGTCGGTTAACCCCACCCAGTATGACGTAGAAATTGAACCGTTAGTGATAGAACCTGGGATCGGCTTGTGGATTAATACACACATAAAAACCTACCATCTGCAAAAATAAAATCGATTCTGTCTTGCTTGGTTCAATAGATATGGACACTTATCCCTTTTGGTCGGTTAACCCCACACAGTATGACGTAGAAATTGAACGGTTAACGATAGAACCTTGGGTCAGCTTGTGGATTAATATACACATAAAAACCTATCATCTGCAAAAACAAAATCGATTCTATCTTGCATGGTTCAATAGATATGGACACTTATTCCTTTTAGTCGGTTAACCCCACCCAGTATGACGTAGAAATTGAACCGTTAGCGATAGAACCTTGGATCAGCTTGTGGATTAATACACACATAAAAACCTACCATCTGCAGAAATAAAATCGATTCTGTTTTGCTTGGTTCAATAGATATGGACACTTATCCCTTTTAGTCGGTTAACCCCACACAGTATGACGTAGAAATTGAACTGCTAACGATAGAACCTTGGATCAGCTTTTGGATTAATATACACATAAAAACCTACCATCTGCAAAAATAAAATCGATTCTGTCTTGCTTGGTTCAATAGATATGGACACTTATCCCTTTTAGTCGGTTAACCCCACACAGTATGACGTAGAAATTGAACCGCTAATGATAGAACCTTGGATCAGCTTTTGGATTAATATACACATAAAAACCTACCATCTGCAAAATAAAATCGATTCTGTCTTGCTTGGTTCAATAGATATGGACACTTATCCCTTTTAGTCGGTTTACCCAACCCAGTTTGACGTAGAAATTAAACCGTTAGCGATAGAACCTTGTATCAGCTTGTGGATTAATATGCACATAAAAAATTACCATCTGCAAAAATAAATTTGATTCTATCTTGCTTCTATCCCTTTTAGTCGGTTAACCCAACACAGTATGACGTAGAAATTGAACCGTTAGCGATAGAACCTTGAATCAGCTTGTGGATTAATACACACATAAAAACCTACCATCTGCAGAAATAAAATCAATTATGTCTTGCTTGGTTCAATAGATATGGACACTTATCCCTTTTATGACGTAGAAATTGAACCGTTAGCGATAGAACCTTGGATCAGCTTGTGGATTAATATACACATAAAAACCTATCATCTGCAAAAACAAAATCGATTCTATCTTGCATGGTTCAATAGATATGGACACTTATTCCTTTTAGTCGGTTAACCCCACCCAGTATGACGTAGAAATTGAACCGTTAGCGATAGAACCTTGGATCAGCTTGTGGATTAATACACACATAAAAACCTAAAATCTGCAGAAATAAAATCGATTCTGTTTTGCTTGGTTCAATAGATATGGACACTTATCCATTTTAGTCGGTTAACCCCACACAGTATGACGTAGAAATTGAACTGCTAACGATAGAACCTTGGATCAGCTTTTGGATTAATATACACATAAAAACCTACCATCTGCAAAAATAAAATCGATTCTGTCTTGCTTGGTTCAATAGATATGGACACTTATCCCTTTTAGTCGGTTAACCCCACACAGTATGACGTAGAAATTGAACCGCTAATGATAGAACCTTGGATCAGCTTTTGGATTAATATACACATAAAAACCTACCATCTGCAAAATAAAATCGATTCTGTCTTGCTTGGTTCAATAGATATGGACACTTATCCCTTTTAGTCGGTTTACCCAACCCAGTTTGACGTAGAAATTAAACCGTTAGCGATAGAACCTTGTATCAGCTTGTGGATTAATATGCACATAAAAAATTACCATCTGCAAAAATAAATTTGATTCTATCTTGCTTCTATCCCTTTTAGTCGGTTAACCCCACACAGTATGACGTAGAAATTGAACCGTTAGCGATAGAACCTTGAATCAGCTTGTGGATTAATGTACACATAAAAACCTATCATCTGCAAAAACAAAATCGATTCTATCTTGCATGGTTCAATAGATATGGACACTTATCCCTTTTAGTCGGTTAACCCCACCCAGTATGACGTAGAAATTGAACCGTTGGCGATAGAACCTGGGATCGGCTTGTGGATTAATATACACATAAAAACCTATCTTGCTTGGTTTAATAGATATGGACACTTATCCCTTTTAGTCGGTTAACCCCACACAGTATGACGTAGAAATTGAACCGTTAGCGATAGAACCTTGAATCAGCTTGTGGATTAATACACACATAAAAACCTACCATCTGCAGAAATAAAATCAATTCTGACTTGCTTGGTTCAATAGATATGGACACTTATCCCTTTTATGACGTAGAAATTGAACCGTTAGCGATAGAACCTTGGGCCAGCTTGTGGATTAATATACACATAAAAACCTATCATCTGCAAAAACAAAATCGATTCTATCTTGCATGGTTCAATAGATATGGACACTTATTCCTTTTAGTCGGTTAACCCCACCCAGTATGACGTAGAAATTGAACCGTTAGCGATAGAACCTTGGATCAGCTTGTGGATTAATACACACATAAAAACCTATCATCTTCAGAAATAAAATCGATTCTGTCTTGCTTGGTTCAATAGATATGGACACTTATCCCTTTTAGTCGGTTAACCCCACCCAGTATGACGTAGAAATAGAGCCGTTAGCGATAGAACCTGGGATCGGCTTGTGGATTAATATACACATAAAAACCTATCATCTGCAAAAACAAAATCGATTCTATCTTGCATGGTTAAATAGATATGAACACTTATACCTTTTAGTCGGTTAACCCCACCCAGTATGACGTAGAAATTGAACCGTTAGCGATAGAACCTTGGATCAGCTTGTGGATTAATATACACATAAAAACCTATCATCTGCAAAAACAAAATCGATTCTATCTTGCATGGTTCAATAGATATGGACACTTATCCCTTTTAGTCGGTTAACCCCACACAGTATGACGTAGAAATTGAACAATTAACGATAGAACCTTGGATCAGCTTGTGGATTAATATACACATAAAAACCTACCATCTGCAGAAATAAAATCAATTCTGTTTTGCTTGGTTCAATAGATATGGACACTTATCCCTTTTATGACGTAGAAATTGAACCGTTAGCGATAGAACCTTTGATCAGCTTGTGGATTAATATACACATAAAAGCCTATCATCTGCAAAAACAAAATCGATTCTATCTTGCATGGTTCAATAGATATGGACACTTATCCCTTTTAGTCGGTTAACCCCACCCAGTATGACGTAGAAATTGAACCGTTAGCGATAGAACCTTGGATCAGCTTGTGGATTAATATACACATAAAAACCTATCATCTGCAAAAACAAAATCGATTCTATCTTGCATGGTTCAATAGATATGGACACTTATCCCTTTTAGTCGGTTAACCCCACACAGTATGACGTAGAAATTGAACAATTAACGATAGAACCTTGGATCAGCTTGTGGATTAATATACACATAAAAACCTACCATCTGCAGAAATAAAATCAATTCTGTCTTGCTTGGTTCAATAGATATGGACACTTATCCCTTTTATGACGTAGAAATTGAACCGTTAGCGATAGAACCTTTGATCAGCTTGTGGATTAATATACACATAAAAACCTATCATCTGCAAAAACAAAATAGATTCTATCTTGCATGGTTCAATAGATATGGACACTTATCCCTTTTAGTCGGTTAACCCCACACAGTATTACGTAGAAATTGAACCGTTAGCGATAGAACCTGGGATCGGCTTGTGGATTTATATACACATAAAAACCTATCATCTGCAAAAACAAAATCGATTCTATATTGCTTGGTTTAATAGATATGGACACTTATCCCTTTTAGTCGGTTAACCCCACACAGTATGACGTAGAAATTGAACCGTTAGCGATAGAACCTTGGATCGGCTTGTGGATTAATATACACATAAAAACCTATAATCTGCAAATATAAAATCGATTATGTCTTGCTTTGTTCAATAGATATGGACACTTATCCCTTTTAGTCGGTTAACCCCACACAGTATGACGTAGAAATTGAACCGTTAGCGATAGAACCTTGAATTAGCCTGTGGATTAATACACACATAAAAACCTACCATCTGCAGAAATAAAATCAATTCTGTCTTGCTTGGTTCAATAGATATGGACGCTTATCTCTTTTATGACGTATAAATTGAACCGTTAGCGATAGAACCTTGGATCAGCTTGTGGATTAATATACACATAAAAACCTATCATCTGCAAAAACAAAATAGATTCTATCTTGCATGGTTCAATAGATATGGACACTTATCCCTTTTAGTCGGTTAACCCCACACAGTATTACATAGAAATTGAACCGTTAGCGATAGAACCTGGGATCGGCTTGTGGATTTATATACACATAAAAACCTATCATCTGCAAAAACAAAATCGATTCTATCTTGCTTGGTTTAATAGATATGGACACTTATCCCTTTTAGTCGGTTAACCCCACACAGTATGACGTAGAAATTGAACCGTTAGCGATAGAACCTTGGATCAGCTTGTGGATTAATATACACATAAAAACCTATCATCTGCAAAAACAAAATCGATTCTATCTTGCATGGTTCAATAGATATGGACACTTATCCCTTTTAGTCGGTTAACCCCACACAGTATGACGTAGAAATTGAACAATTAACGATAGAACCTTGGATCAGCTTGTGGATTAATATACACATAAAAACCTACCATCTGCAGAAATAAAATCAATTCTGTCTTGCTTGGTTCAATAGATATGGACACTTATCCCTTTTATGACGTAGAAATTGAACCGTTAGCGATAGAACCTTTGATCAGCTTGTGGATTAATATACACATAAAAACCTATCATCTGCAAAAACAAAATAGATTCTATCTTGCATGGTTCAATAGATATGGACACTTATCCCTTTTAGTCGGTTAACCCCACACAGTATTACGTAGAAATTGAACCGTTAGCGATAGAACCTCGGATCGGCTTGTGGATTTATATACACATAAAAACCTATCATCTGCAAAAACAAAATCGATTCTATCTTGCTTGGTTTAATAGATATGGACACTTATCCCTTTTAGTCGGTTAACCCCACACAGCATGACGTAGAAATTGAACCGTTAGCGATAGAACCTTGGATCAGCTTGTGGATTAATATACACATAAAAACCTATAATCTGCAAAAATAAAATCGATTCTATTTTGCTTGGTTCAATAGATGTGGACACTTATCGCTTTTATGACGTAGAAATTGAACCGTTAGCGATAGAACCTTGGATCAGCTTGTGGATTAATACACACATAAAAACCTACCATCTGCAGAAATAAAATCGATTATGTCTTGCTTGGTTCAATAAATATGGACACTTATCCCTTTTAGTCGGTTAACCCCACACAGTGTGAAGTAGAAATTGAACCGTTAGCGATAGAACCTTGAATCAGCTTGTGGATTAATACACACATAAAAACCTACCATCTTCAGAAATAAAATCAATTCTGTCTTGCTTGGTTCAATAGATATGGACACTTATCCCTTTTATGACGTATAAATTGAACCGTTAGCGATAGAACCTTGGATCAGCTTGTGGATTAATATGCACATAAAAACCTACAATCTGCAAAAATAAATTCGATTCTATCTTGCTTCTATCCCTTTTAGTCGGTTAACCCCACACAGTATGACGTAGAAATTGAACCGTTAGCGATAGAACCTTGAATCAGCTTGTGGATTAATACACACATAAAAACCTACCATCTGCAGAAATAAAATCAATTCTGTCTTGCTTGGTTCAATAGATATGGACACTTATCCCTTTTATGACGTAGAAATTGAACCGTTAGCGATAGAACCTTGGATCAGCTTGTGGATTAATATACACATAAAAACCTACCATCTGCAGAAATAAAATCGATTATGTCTTGCTTGGTTCAATAGATATGGACACTTATCCCTTTTAGTCGGTTAACCCCACACAGTGTGAAGTAGAAATTGAACCGTTAGCGATAGAACCTTGAATCAGCTTGTGGATTAATACACACATAAAAACCTACCATCTTCAGAAATAAAATCAATTCTGTCTTGCTTGGTTCAATAGATGTGGACACTTATCGCTTTTATGACGTAGAAATTGAACCGTTAGCGATAGAACCTTGGATCAGCTTGTGGATTAATACACACATAAAAACCTACCATCTGCAGAAATAAAATCGATTATGTCTTGCTTTGTTCAATAGATATGGACACTTATCCCTTTTAGTCGGTTAACCCCACACAGTATGACGTAGAAATTGAACCGTTAGCGATAGAACCTTGAATTAGCCTGTGGATTAATACACACATAAAAACCTACCATCTGCAGAAATAAAATCAATTCTGTCTTGCTTGGTTCAATAGATATGGACGCTTATCTCTTTTATGACGTATAAATTGAACCGTTAGCGATAGAACCTTGGATCAGCTTGTGGATTAATATACACATAAAAACCTATCATCTGCAAAAACAAAATCGATTCTATCTTGCATGGTTCAATAGATATGGACACTTATCCCTTTTAGTCGGTTAACCCCACCCAGTATGACGTAAAAATTTAACCGTTAGCGATAGGACCTGGGATCGGCTTGTGGATTAATATACACATAAAAACCTATCATCTGCAAAAACAAAATCGATTCTATCTTGCATGGTTAAATAGATATGGACACTTATTCCTTTTAGTCGGTTAACCCAACCCAGTATGACGTAGAAATTGAACCGTTAGCGATAGAACCTTGGATCAGCTTGTGCATTAATATACACATAAAAACCTATCATCTGCAAAAACAAAATCGATTCTATCTTGCATGGTTCAATAGATATGGACACTTATCCATTTTAGTCGGTTAACGCCACACAGTATGACGTAGAAATTGAACAGTTAACGATAGAACCTTGGATCAGCTTGTGGATTAATATACACATAACAACCTATCATCTGCAAAAACAAAATCGATTCTATCTTGAATGGTTCAATAGATATGGACACTTATTCCTTTTAGTCGGTTAACCCCACCCAGTATGACGTATAAATTGAACCGTTAGCGATAGAACCTTGGATCAGCTTGTGGATTAATACACACATAAAAACCTACCATCTGCAGAAATAAAATCGATTCTGTTTTGCTTGGTTCAATAGATATGGACACTTATCCCTTTTAGTCGGTTAACCCCACACAGTATGACGTAGAAATTGAACCGCTAACGATAGAACCTTGGATCAGCTTTTGGATTAATATACACATAAAAACCTACCATCTGCAAAAATAAAATCGATTCTGTCTTGCTTGGTTCAATAGATATGGACACTTATCCCTTTTAGTCGGTTAACCCCACCCAGTTTGACGTAGAAATTAAACCGTTAGCGATAGAACCTTGAATCAGCTTGTGGATTAATACACACATAAAAACCTACCATCTGCAGAAATAAAATCAATTCTGTCTTGCTTGGTTCAATAGATATGGACACTTATCCCTTTTATGACGTAGAAATTGAACCGTTAGCGATAGAATCTTGGATCAGCTTGTGGATTAATATACACATAAAAACCTATCATCTGCAAAAACAAAATCGATTCTATCTTGCATGGTTCAATAGATATGGACACTTATCCCTTTTAGTCGGTTAACCCCACACAGTATGACGTAGAAATTGAACAGTTAACGATAGAACCTTGGATCAGCTTGTGGATTAATATACACATAAAAACCTACCATCTGCAGAAATAAAATCAATTCTGTCTTGCTTGGTTCAATAGATATGGACACTTATCCCTTTTATGACGTAGAAATTGAACCGTTAGCGATAGAACCTTGGATCAGCTTGTGGATTAATATACACATAAAAACCTATCATCTGCAAAAACAAAATCGATTCTATCTTGCATGGTTCAATAGATATGGACCCTTATCCCTTTTAGTCGGTTAACCCCACCCAGTTTGACGTAGAAATTAAACCGTTAGCGATAGAACCTTGGATCAGCTTGTGGATTAATATGCACATAAAAACCTACCATCTGCAAAAATAAATTCGATTCTATCTTGCTTCTATTCCTTTTAGTCGGTTAACCCCACACAGTATGACGTAGAAATTGAACCGTTAGCGATAGAACCTTGAATCAGCTTGTGGATTAATACACACATAAAAACCTACCATCTGCAGAAATAAAATCAATTCTGTCTTGCTTGGTTCAATAGGTATGGACACTTATCCCTTTTATGACGTAGAAATTGAACCGTTAGCGATAGAACCTTGGATCAGCTTGTTGATTAATATACACATAAAAACCTATCATCTGCAAAAACAAAATCGATTCTATCTTGCATGGTTCAATAGATATGGACACTTATCCCTTTTAGTCGGTTAACCCCACCCAGTATGACGTAGAAATTGAACCGTTAGCGATAGAACCTGGGATCGGCTTGTGGATTAATATACACATAAAAACCTATCTTGCTTGGTTTAATAGATATGGACACTTATCCCTTTTAGTCGGTTAACCCCACACAGTATGACGTAGAAATTGAACCGTTAGCGATAGAACCTTGAATCAGCTTGTGGATTAATACACACATAAAAACCTACCATCTGCAGAAATAAAATCAATTCTGTCTTGCTTGGTTCAATAGATGTGGACACTTATCCCTTTTATGACGTAGAAATTGAACCGTTAGCGATAGAACCTTGGGTCAGCTTGTGGATTAATATACACATAAAAACCTATCATCTGCAAAAACAAAATCGATTCTATCTTGCATGGTTCAATAGATATGGACACTTATCCCTTTTAGTCGGTTAACCCCACCCAGTATGACGTAGAAATTGAACCGTTAGCGATAGAACCTTGGATCAGCTTGTGGATTAATATACACATAAAAACCTACCATCTGCAGAAATAAAATCAATTCTGTCTTGCTTGGTTCAATAGATATGGACACTTATCCCTTTTATGACGTAGAAATTGAACCGTTAGCGATAGAACCTTGGATCAGCTTGTGGATTAATATACACATAAAAACCTATCATCTGCAAAAACAAAATCGATTCTATCTTGCATGTTTCAATAGATATGGACACTTATCCCTTTTAGTCGGTTAACCCCACCCAGTTTGACGTAGAAATTAAACCGTTAGCGATAGAACCTTGGATCAGCTTGTGGATTAGTATGCACATAAAAACCTACCATCTGCAAAAATAAATTCGATTCTATCTTGCTTCTATCCCTTTTAGTCGGTTAACCCCACACAGTATGACGTAGAAATTGAACCGTTAGCCATAGAACCTTGAATCAGCTTGTGGATTAATACACACATAAAAACCTACCATCTGCAGAAATAAAATCAATTCTGTCTTGCTTGGTTCAATAGATATGGACACTTATCCCTTTTATGACGTAGAAATTGAACCGTTAGCGATAGAACCTTGGATCAGCTTGTGGATTAATATACACATAAAAACCTATAATCTGCAAAAATAAAATCGATTCTATTTTGCTTGGTTCAATAGATGTGGACACTTATCGCTTTTATGACGTAGAAATTGAACCGTTAGCGATAGAACCTTGGATCAGCTTGTGGATTAATACACACATAAAAACCTACCATCTGCAGAAATAAAATCGATTATGTCTTGCTTGGTTCAATAGATATGGACACTTATCCCTTTTAGTCGGTTAACCCCACACAGTGTGAAGTAGAAATTGAACCGTTAGCGATAGAACCTTGAATCAGCTTGTGGATTAATACACACATAAAAACCTACCATCTTCAGAAATAAAATCAATTCTGTCTTGCTTGGTTCAATAGATATGGACACTTATCCCTTTTATGACGTATAAATTGAACCGTTAGCAATAGAACCTTGGATCAGCTTGTGGATTAATATACACATAAAAACCTATCATCTGCAAAAACAAAATCGATTCTATCTTGCATGGTTCAATAGATATGGACACTTATCCCTTTTAGTCGGTTAACCCCACCCAGTATGACGTAGAAATAGAGCCGTTAGCGATAGAACCTGGGATCGGCTTGTGGATTAATATACACATAAAAACCTATCATCTGCAAAAACAAAATCGATTCTATCTTGCATGGTTCAATAGATATGGACACTTATCCCTTTTAGTCGGTTAACCCCACCCAGTATTACGTAGAAATTGAACCGTTAGCGATAGAACCTGGGATCGGCTTGTGGATTTATATACACATAAAAACCTATCATCTGCAAAAACAAAATCGATTCTATCTTGCTTGGTTTAATAGATATGGACACTTATCCCTTTTAGTCGGTTAACCCCACACAGTATGACGTAGAAATTGAACCGTTAGCGATAGAACCTTGGATCAGCTTGTGGATTAATATACACATAAAAACCTATAATCTGCAAAAATAAAATCGATTCTATTTTGCTTGGTTCAATAGATGTGGACACTTATCGCTTTTATGACGTAGAAATTGAACCGTTAGCGATAGAACCTTGGATCAGCTTGTGGATTAATACACATATAAAAACCTACCATCTGCAGAAATAAAATCGATTATGTTTTGCTTTGTTCAATAGATATGGACACTTATCCCTTTTAGTCGGTTAACCCCACACAGTATGACGTAGAAATTGAACCGTTAGCGATAGAACCTTGAATCAGCCTGTGGATTAATACACACATAAAAACCTACCATCTGCAGAAATAAAATCAATTCTGTCTTGCTTGGTTCAATAGATATGGACGCTTATCTCTTTTATGACGTATAAATTGAACCGTTAGCGATAGAACCTTGGATCAGCTTGTGGATTAATATACACATAAAAACCTATCATCTGCAAAAACAAAATCGATTCTATCTTGCATGGTTCAATAGATATGGACACTTATCCCTTTTAGTCGGTTAACCCCACCCAGTATGACGTAAAAATTGAACCGTTAGCGATAGGACCTAGGATCGGCTTGTGGATTAATATACACATAAAAACCTATCATCTGCAAAAACAAAATCGATTCTATCTTGCATGGTTAAATAGATATGGACACTTATTCCTTTTAGTCGGTTAACCCCACCCAGTATGACGTAGAAATTGAACCCTTAGCGATAGAACCTTGGATCAGCTTGTGGATTAATATACACATAAAAACCTATCATCTGCAAAAACAAAATCGATTCTATCTTGCATGGTTCAATAGATATGGACACTTATCCATTTTAGTCGGTTAACCCCACACAGTATGACGTAGAAATTGAACAGTTAACGATAGAACCTTGGATCAGCTTGTGGATTAATATACACATAAAAACCTATCATCTGCAAAAACAAAATCGATTCTATCTTGAATGGTTCAATAGATATGGACACTTATTCCTTTTAGTCGGTTAACCCCACCCAGTATGACGTAGAAATTGAACCGTTAGCGATAGAACCTTGGATCAGCTTGTGGATTAATACACACATAAAAACCTACCATCTGCAGAAATAAAATCGATTCTGTTTTGCTTGGTTCAATAGATATGGACACTTATCCCTTTTAGTCGGTTAACCCCACACAGTATGACGTAGAAATTGAACCGCTAACGATAGAACCTTGGATCAGCTTTTGGATTAATACACACATAAAAACCTACCATCTGCAAAAATAAAATCGATTCTGTCTTGCTTGGTTCAATAGATATGGACACTTATCCCTTTTAGTCGGTTAACCCCACCCAGTTTGACGTAGAAATTAAACCGTTAGCGATAGAACCTTGAATCAGCTTGTGGATTAATACACACATAAAAACCTACCATCTGCAGAAATAAAATCAATTATGTCTTGCTTGGTTCAATAGATATGGACACTTATCCCTTTTAGTCGGTTAACCCCACCCAGTATGACGTAGAAATTGAACCGTTAGCGATAGAACCTGGGATCGGCTTGTGGATTAATATTTACATAAAAACCTATCATCTGCAAAAACAAAATCGATTCTATCTTGCTTGGTTTAATAGATATGGACACTTATCCCTTTTAGTCGTTTAACCCCACACAGTATGACGTAGAAACTGAACCGTTAGCGATAGAACCTTGGATCAGCTTGTGGATTAATATACACATAAAAACCTATAATCTGCAAAAATAAAATCGATTCTATTTTGCTTGGTTCAATAGATGTGGACACATATCGCTTTTATGACGTAGAAATTGAACCGTTAGCGATAGAACCTTGGATCAGCTTGTGGATTAATACACACATAAAAACCTACCATCTGCAGAAATAAAATCGATTATGTCTTGCTTGGTTCAATAGATATGGACACTTATCCCTTTTAGTCGGTTAACCCCACACAGTATGACGTAGAAATTGAACCGTTAGCGACAGAACCTTGAATCAGCTTGTGGATTAATACATACATAAAAACCTACCATCTGCAGAAATAAAATCAATTATGTCTTGCTTGGTTCAATAGATATGGACACTTATCCCTTTTATGACGTATAAATTGAACCGTTAGCGATAGAACCTTGGATCGGCTTGTGGATTAATATACATATAAAAACCTATCATCTGCAAAAACAAAATCGATTCTATCTTGCATGGTTAAATAGATATGGACACTTATCCCTTTTAGTCGGTTAACCCCTCCCAGTATGACGTAGAAATTGAACCGTTAGCGATAGAACCTTGTATCAGCTTGTGGATTAATATACACATAAAAACCTATCATCTGCAGAACAAAATCGATTCTATCTTGCATGGTTCAATAGATATGGACACTTATCCCTTTTACTCGGTTAACCCCACACAGTATGACGTAGAAATTGAACAGCTAACGATAGAACCTTAAATCAGCTTGTGGATTAATATACACATAAAAACCTATAATCTGCAAAAACAAAATCGATTCTATCTTGCATGGTTCAATAGATATGGACACTTATTCCTTTTAGTCGGTTAACCCCACCCAGTATGACGTAGAAATTAAACCGTTAGCGATAGAACCTTGGATCAGCTTGTGAATTAATATGCACATAAAAACCTACCATCTGCAAAAATAAATTCGATTCTGTTTTGCTTGGTTCAATAGATATGGACACTTATCCCTTTTAGTCGGTTAACCCCACACAGTATGACGTAGAAATTGAACCGTTAGCGATAGAACCTTGGATCAGCTTGGGGATTAATATACACATAAAAACCTATCATCTGCAAAACAAAATCGATTCTATCTTGCATGGTTCAATAGATATGGACACTTGTCCCTTTTACTCGGTTAACCCCACACAGTATGACGTAGAAATTGAACCGTTAGCGATAGAACCTTGGATCAGCTTGTGGATTAATATGCACATAAAAACCTACCATCTGCAGAAATAAAATCGATTCTGTTTTGCTTGGTTCAATAGATATGGACACTTATCCCTTTTAGTCGGTTAACCCCACACAGTATGACGTAGAAATTGAACCGCTAACGATAGAACCTTGGATCAGCTTTTGGATTAATATACACATAAAAACCTACCATCTGCAAAAATAAAATCGATTCTGTCTTGCTTGGTTCAATAGATATGGACACTTATCCCTTTTAGTCGGTTAACCCCACCCAGTTTGACGTAGAAATTAAACCGTTAGCAATAGAACCTTGGATCAGCTTGTGGATTAATATGCACATAAAAACCTACCATCTGCAAAAACAAATTCGATTCTACCTTGCTTGGTTCAATAGATATAGACACTTATCCCTATTAGTCGGTTAACCCCACCCAGTATGACGTAGAAATTGAACCGTTAGCGATAGAACCTTGGATCAGCTTGTGGATCAATATACACATAAAAACCTATCACCTGCAAAAACAAAATGGACTCTATCTTGCTTGGTTCAATAGATATGGACACTTATCCCTTTTAGTCGGTTAACCCCACACAGTGTGACGTAGAAATTGAACCGTTAGCGATAGAACCTTGAGTCAGCTTGTGGATTAATACACACATAAAAACCTACCATCTGCAAAAATAAAATCGATTCTATTTTGCTTGGTTCAATAGATGTGGACACTTATCGCTTTTATGACGTAGAAATTGAACCGTTAGCGATAGAACCTTGGATCAGCTTGTGGATTAATACACACATAAAAACCTACCATCTGCAGAAATAAAATCAATTCTGTCTTGCTTGGTTCAATAGATATGGACACTTATCCCTTTTATGACGTAGAAATTAAACCGTTAGCGATAGAACCTTGGATCAGCTTGTGGATTAATATACACATAAAAACCTATCATCTGCAAAAACAAAATCGATTCTATCTTGCATGGTTCAATAGATATGGACACTTATCCCTTTTAGTCGGTTAAGCCCACCCAGTATGACGTAGAAATTGAACCGTTAGCGATAGAACCTGGGATCGGCTTGTGGATTAATATACACATAAAAACCTATCATCTGCAAAAATAAAATCGATTCTGTCTTGCTTGGTTCAATAGATATAGACACTTATCCCTATTAATCGGATAACCCCACCCAGTATGACGTAGAAATTGAACCGTTAGAGATAGAACCTGGGATCGGCTTGTGGATTAATATACACATAAAAACCTATCATCTGCAAAAACAAAATCGATTCTATTTTGCTTGGTTCAATAGATGTGGACACTTATCGCTTTTATGACGTAGAAATTGAACCGTTAGCGATAGAACCTTGGATCAGCTTTTGTGGATTAATACACACATAAAAACCTACCATCTGCAGAAATAAAATCGATTATGTCTTGCTTGGTTCAATAGATATGGACACTTATCCCTTTTAGTCGGTTAACCCCACACAGTATGACGTAGAAATTGAACCGTTAGCGATAGAACCTTGAATCAGCTTGTGGATTAATACACACATAAAAACCTACCATCTGCAGAAATAAAATCAATTCTGTCTTGCTTGGTTCAATAGATATGGACACTTATCCCTTTTATGACGTAGAAATTGAACCGTTAGCGGTAGAACCTTGAATCAGCTTGTGGATTAATATACACATAAAAACCTATCATCTGCAAAAACAAAATCGATTCTATCTTGCATGGTTCAATAGATATGGACACTTATCCCTTTTAGTCGGTTAACCCCACCCAGTATGACGTGGAAATTGAACCGTTAGCGATAGAACCTGGGATCGGCTTGTGGATTAATATACACATAAAAACCTATCATCTGCAAAAACAAAATCGATTCTATCTTGCATGGTTCAATAGATATGGACACTTATTCCTTTTAGTCTGTTAACCCCACCCAGTATGACGTAGAAATTGAACCGTTAGCGATAGAACCTTGGATCAGCTTGCGGATTAATATACACATAAAAACCTATCATCTGCAAAAACAAAATCGATTCTATCTTGCATGGTTCAATAGATATGGACACTTATCCCTTTTAGTCGGTTAACCCCACACAGTATGACGTAGAAATTGAACCGTTAGCGACAGAACCTTGAATCAGCTTGTGGATTAATACACACATAAAAACCTACCATCTGCAGAAATAAAATCAATTCTGTCTTGCTTGGTTCAATAGATATGGACACTTATCCGTTTTATGACGTATAAATTGAACCGTTAGCGATAGAACCTTGGATCAGATTGTGGATTAATATACACATAAAAACCTATCATCTGCAAAAACAAAATCGATTCTATCTTGCATGGTTCAATAGATATGGACACTTATTCCTTTTAGTCGGTTAACCCCACCCAGTATGACGTAGAAATTGAACCGTTAGCGATAGAACCTTGGATCAGTTTGTGGATTAATACACACATAAAAACCTATCATCTGCAAAAACAAAATCGATTCTATCTTGCATGGTTCAATAGATATGGACACTTATCCCTTTTAGTCGGTTAACCCCACACAGTATGACGTAGAAATTGAACCGTTAACGATAGAACCTTGGATCAGCTTGTGGATTAATACACACATAAAAACCTATCATCTGCAAAAACAAAATCGATTCTATCTTGCATGGTTCAATAGATATGGACACTTATCCCTTTTAGTCGGTTAACCCCACCCAGTATGACGTAGAAATTGAACCGTTAGCGATAGAACCTGGGATCGGCTTGTGGATTAATGTACATATAAAAACCTATCATCTGCAAAAACAAAATCGATTCTATCTTGCATGGTTAAATAGATATGGACACTTATTCCTTTTAGTCGGTTAACCCCACCCAGTATGACGTAGAAATTGAACCGTTAGCGATAGAACCTTGGATCAGCTTGTGGATTAATATACACATAAAAACCTATCATCTGCAAAACAAAATCGATTCTATCTTGCATGGTTCAATAGATATGGACACTTATCCCTTTTACTCGGTTAACCCCACACAGTATGACGTAGAAATTGAACAGTTAACGACAGAACCTTGGATCAGCTTGTGGATTAATATACACATAAAAACCTATAATCTGCAAAAACAAAATCGATTCTATCTTGCATGGTTCAATAGATATGGACACTTATTCCTTTTAGTCGGTTAACCCCACCCAGTATGACGTAGAAATTGAACCGTTAGCGATAGAACCTTGGGTCAGCTTGTGGATTAATATGCACATAAAAACCTACCATCTGCAAAAATAAATTCGATTCTGTTTTGCTTGGTTCAATAGATATGGACACTTATCCCTTTTAGTCGGTTAACCCCACACAGTATGACGTAGAAATTAAACCGTTAGCGATAGAACCTTGGATCAGCTTGTGGATTAATATACACATAAAAACCTATCATCTGCAGAACAAAATCGATTCTATCTTGCATGGTTCAATAGATATGGACACTTTTCCCTTTTACTCGGTTAACCCCACACAGTATGACGTAGAAATTGAACCGTTAGCGATAGAACCTTGGATCAGCTTGTGGATTAATATGCACATAAAAACCTACCATCTGCAGAAATAAAATCGATTCTGTTTTGCTTGGTTCAATAGATATGGACACTTATCCCTTTTAGTCGGTTAACCCCACACAGTATGACGTAGAAATTGAACCGCTAACGATAGAACCTTGGATCAGCTTTTGGATTAATATACACATAAAAACCTACCATCTGCAAAAATAAAATCGATTCTGTCTTGCTTGGTTCAATAGATATGGACACTTATCCCTTTTAGTCGGTTAACCCCACACAGTATGACGTAGAAATTGAACCGCTAACGATAGAACCTTGGATCAGCTTTTGGATTAATATACACATAAAAACCTACCATCTGCAAAAATAAAATCGATTCTGTCTTGCTTGGTTCAATAGATATAGACACTTATCCCTATTAGTCGGTTAACTCCACCCAGTATGACGTAGAAATTGAACCGTTAGCGATAGAACCTTGGATCAGCTTGTGGATCAATATACACATAAAAACCTATCACCTGCAAAAACAAAATGGATTCTATCTTGCTTGGTTCAATAGATATGGACACTTATCCCTTTTAGTCGGTTAACCCCACACAGTATGACGTAGAAATTGAACCGTTAGCGATAGAACCTTGAGTCAGCTTGTGGATTAATACACACATAAAAACCTACCATCTGCAAAAATAAAATCGATTCTATTTTGCTTGGTTCAATAGATGTGGACACTTATCGCTTTTATGACGTAGAAATTGAACCGTTAGCGATAGAACCTTGGATCAGCTTGTGGATTAATACACATATAAAAACCTACCATCTGCAGAAATAAAATCAATTCTGTCTTGCTTGGTTCAATAGATATGGACACTTATCCCTTTTATGACGTAGAAATTGAACCGTTAGCGATAGAACCTTGGATCAGCTTGTGGATTAATATACACATAAAACCCTATCATCTGCAAAAACAAAATCGATTCTATCTTGCATGGTTCAATAGATATGGCCACTTATCCCTTTTAGTCGGTTAACCCCACCCAGTATGACGTAGAAATTGAACCGTTAGAGATAGAACCTGGGATCGGCTTGTGGATTAATATAAACATAAAAACCTATCATCTGCAAAAACAAAATCGATTCTATCTTGCTTGGTTTAATAGATATGGACACTTATCCCTTTTTGTCGGTTAACCCCACACAGTATGACGTAGAAATTGAACCGTTAGCGATAGAACCTTGGATCAGCTTGTGGATTAATATACACATAAAAACCTATAATCTGCAAAAATAAAATCGATTCTATTTTGCTTGGTTCAATAGATGTGGACACTTATCGCTTTTATGACGTAGAAATTGAACCGTTAGCGATAGAACCTTGGATCAGCTTGTGGATTAATACACACATAAAAACCTACCATCTGCAGAAATAAAATCGATTATGTCTTGCTTGGTTCAATAGATATGGACACTTATCCCTTTTAGTCGGTTAACCCCACACAGTATGACGTAGAAATTGAACCGTTAGCGATAGAACCTTGAATCAGCTTGTGGATTAATACACACATAAAAACCTACCATCTGCAGAAATAAAATCAATTCTGTCTTGCTTGGTTCACTAGATATGGACACTTATCCCTTTTATGACGTAGAAATTGAACCGTTAGCCATAGAACCTTGGATCAGCTTGTGGATTAATATACACATAAAAACCTATCATCTGCAAAAACAAAATCGATTCTATCTTGCATGGTTCAATAGATATGGACACTTATCCCTTTTAGTCGGTTAACCCCACCCAGTATGACGTAGAAATTGAACCGTTAGCGATAGAACCTGAGATCGGCTTGTGGATTAATATACACATAAAAACCTATCATCTGCAAAAATAAAATCGATTCTGTCTTGCTTGGTTCAATAGATATAAACACTTATCCCTATTAGTCGGATAACGCCACCCAGTATGACGTAGAAATTGAACCGTTAGCGATAGAACCTTGGATCGGCTTGTGGATTAATATACACATTAAAACCTATCATCTGCAAAAACAAAATCGATTATATCTTGCTTGGTTCAACAGATATGGACACTTATCCCTTTTAGTCGGTTAACCCCACACAGTATGACGTAGAAATTGAACCGTTAGCAATAGAACCTTGGATCAGCTTGTGGATTAATATACACATAAAAACCTATAATCTGCAAAAATAAAATCGATTATATTTTGCTTGGTTCAATAGATGTGGACACTTATCCCTTTTATGACGTAGAAATTGAACCGTTAGCGATAGAACCTTGGATAAGCTTGTGGATTAATACACACATAAAAACCTACCATCTGCAGAAATAAAATCGATTATGTCTTGCTTGGTTCAATAGATATGGACACTTATCCCTTTTAGTCGGTTAACCCCACACAGTATGACGTAAAAATTGAACCGTTAGCGATAGAACCTTGGATCAGCTTTTGGATTAATACACACATAAAAACCTACCATCTGCAGAAATAAAATCAATTCTGTCTTGCTTGGTTCAATAGATATGGACACTTATCCCTTTTATGACGTAGAAATTGAACCGTTAGCGGTAGAACCTTGAATCAGCTTGTGGATTAATATACACATAAAAACCTACCATCTGCAAAAATAAATTCGATTCTACCTTGCTTGGTTCAATAGATATAGACACTTATCCCTATTAGTCGGTTAACCCCACCCAGTATGACGTAGAAATTGAACCGTTAGCGATAGAACCTGGGATCGGCTTGTGGATTAATATACACATAAAAACCTATCATCTGCAAAAACAAAATCGATCCTATCTTGCATGGTTCAATAGATATGGACACTTATTCCTTTTAGTCGGTTAACCCCACCCAGTATGACGTAGAAATTGAACCGTTAGCGATAGAACCTTGGATCAGCTTGCGGATTAATATACACATAAAAACCTATCATCTGCAAAAACAAAATCGATTCTATCTTGCATAGTTCAATAGATATGGACACTTATCCCTTTTAGTCGGTTAACCCCACACAGTATGACGTAGAAATTGAACCGTTAACGATAGAACCTTGGATCAGCTTGTGGATTAATACACACATAAAAACCTATCATCTGCAGAAATAAAATCAATTCTGTCTTGCTTGGTTCAATAGATATGGACACTTATCCGTTTTATGACGTATAAATTGAACCGTTAGCGATAGAACCTTGGATCAGATTGTGGATTAATATACACATAAAAACCTATCATCTGCAAAAACAAAATCGATTCTATCTTGCATGGTTCAATAGATATGGACACTTATCCCTTTTAGTCGGTTAACCCCACCCAGTATGACGTGGAAATTGAACCGTTAGCGATAGAACCTGGGATCGGCTTGTGGATTAATATACACATAAAAACCTATCATCTGCAAAAACAAAATCGATTCTATCTTGCATGGTTCAATAGATATGGACACTTATTCCTTTTAGTCGGTTAACCCCACCCAGTATGACGTAAAAATTGAACCGTTAGCGATAGAACCTTGGATCAGCTTGCGGATTAATATACACATAAAAACCTATCATCTGCAAAAACAAAATCGATTCTATCTTGCATGGTTCAATAGATATGGACACTTATCCCTTTTAGTCGGTTAACCCCACACAGTATGACGTAGAAATTGAACCGTTAGCGACAGAACCTTGAATCAGCTTGTGGATTAATACACACATAAAAACCTACCATCTGCAGAAATAAAATCAATTCTGTCTTGCTTGGTTCAATAGATATGGACACTTATCCGTTTTATGACGTATAAATTGAACCGTTAGCGATAGAACCTTGGATCAGATTGTGGATTAATATACACATAAAAACCTATCATCTGCAAAAACAAAATCGATTCTATCTTGCATGGTTCAATAGATATGGACACTTATTCCTTTTAGTCGGTTAACCCCACCCAGTATGACGTAGAAATTGAACCGTTAGCGATAGAACCTTGGATCAGTTTGTGGATTAATACACACATAAAAACCTATCATCTGCAAAAACAAAATCGATTCTATCTTGCATGGTTCAATAGATATGGACACTTATCCCTTTTAGTCGGTTAACCCCACACAGTATGACGTAGAAATTGAACCGTTAAAGATAGAACCTTGGATCAGCTTGTGGATTAATACACACATAAAAACCTATCATCTGCAAAAACAAAATCGATTCTATCTTGCATGGTTCAATAGATATGGACACTTATCCCTTTTAGTCGGTTAACCCCACCCAGTATGACGTAGAAATTGAACCGTTAGCGATAGAACCTGGGATCGGCTTGTGGATTAATGTACATATAAAAACCTATCATCTGCAAAAACAAAATCGATTCTATCTTGCATGGTTAAATAGATATGGACACTTATTCCTTTTAGTCGGTTAACCCCACCCAGTATGACGTAGAAATTGAACCGTTAGCGATAGAACCTTGGATCAGCTTGTGGATTAATATACACATAAAAACCTATCATCTGCAAAACAAAATCGATTCTATCTTGCATGGTTCAATAGATATGGACACTTATCCCTTTTACTCGGTTAACCCCACACAGTATGACGTAGAAATTGAACAGTTAACGACAGAACCTTGGATCAGCTTGTGGATTAATATACACATAAAAACCTATAATCTGCAAAAACAAAATCGATTCTATCTTGCATGGTTCAATAGATATGGACACTTATTCCTTTTAGTCGGTTAACCCCACCCAGTATGACGTAGAAATTGAACCGTTAGCGATAGAACCTTGGGTCAGCTTGTGGATTAATATGCACATAAAAACCTACCATCTGCAAAAATAAATTCGATTCTGTTTTGCTTGGTTCAATAGATATGGACACTTATCCCTTTTAGTCGGTTAACCCCACACAGTATGACGTAGAAATTAAACCGTTAGCGATAGAACCTTGGATCAGCTTGTGGATTAATATACACATAAAAACCTATCATCTGCAGAACAAAATCGATTCTATCTTGCATGGTTCAATAGATATGGACACTTTTCCCTTTTACTCGGTTAACCCCACACAGTATGACGTAGAAATTGAACCGTTAGCGATAGAACCTTGGATCAGCTTGTGGATTAATATGCACATAAAAACCTACCATCTGCAGAAATAAAATCGATTCTGTTTTGCTTGGTTCAATAGATATGGACACTTATCCCTTTTAGTCGGTTAACCCCACACAGTATGACGTAGAAATTGAACCGCTAACGATAGAACCTTGGATCAGCTTTTGGATTAATATACACATAAAAACCTACCATCTGCAAAAATAAAATCGATTCTGTCTTGCTTGGTTCAATAGATATGGACACTTATCCCTTTTAGTCGGTTAACCCCACACAGTATGACGTAGAAATTGAACCGCTAACGATAGAACCTTGGATCAGCTTTTGGATTAATATACACATAAAAACCTACCATCTGCAAAAATAAAATCGATTCTGTCTTGCTTGGTTCAATAGATATAGACACTTATCCCTATTAGTCGGTTAACTCCACCCAGTATGACGTAGAAATTGAACCGTTAGCGATAGAACCTTGGATCAGCTTGTGGATCAATATACACATAAAAACCTATCACCTGCAAAAACAAAATGGATTCTATCTTGCTTGGTTCAATAGATATGGACACTTATCCCTTTTAGTCGGTTAACCCCACACAGTATGACGTAGAAATTGAACCGTTAGCGATAGAACCTTGAGTCAGCTTGTGGATTAATACACACATAAAAACCTACCATCTGCAAAAATAAAATCGATTCTATTTTGCTTGGTTCAATAGATGTGGACACTTATCGCTTTTATGACGTAGAAATTGAACCGTTAGCGATAGAACCTTGGATCAGCTTGTGGATTAATACACATATAAAAACCTACCATCTGCAGAAATAAAATCAATTCTGTCTTGCTTGGTTCAACAGATATGGACACTTATCCCTTTTATGACGTAGAAATTGAACCGTTAGCGATAGAACCTTGGATCAGCTTGTGGATTAATATACACATAAAACCCTATCATCTGCAAAAACAAAATCGATTCTATCTTGCATGGTTCAATAGATATGGACACTTATCCCTTTTAGTCGGTTAACCCCACCCAGTATGACGTAGAAATTGAACCGTTAGAGATAGAACCTGGGATCGGCTTGTGGATTAATATAAACATAAAAACCTATCATCTGCAAAAACAAAATCGATTCTATCTTGCTTGGTTTAATAGATATGGACACTTATCCCTTTTTGTCGGTTAACCCCACACAGTATGACGTAGAAATTGAACCGTTAGCGATAGAACCTTGGATCAGCTTGTGGATTAATATACACATAAAAACCTATAATCTGCAAAAATAAAATCGATTCTATTTTGCTTGGTTCAATAGATGTGGACACTTATCGCTTTTATGACGTAGAAATTGAACCGTTAGCGATAGAACCTTGGATCAGCTTGTGGATTAATACACACATAAAAACCTACCATCTGCAGAAATAAAATCGATTATGTCTTGCTTGGTTCAATAGATATGGACACTTATCCCTTTTAGTCGGTTAACCCCACACAGTATGACGTAGAAATTGAACCGTTAGCGATAGAACCTTGAATCAGCTTGTGGATTAATACACACATAAAAACCTACCATCTGCAGAAATAAAATCAATTCTGTCTTGCTTGGTTCACTAGATATGGACACTTATCCCTTTTATGACGTAGAAATTGAACCGTTAGCCATAGAACCTTGGATCAGCTTGTGGATTAATATACACATAAAAACCTATCATCTGCAAAAACAAAATCGATTCTATCTTGCATGGTTCAATAGATATGGACACTTATCCCTTTTAGTCGGTTAACCCCACCCAGTATGACGTAGAAATTGAACCGTTAGCGATAGAACCTGAGATCGGCTTGTGGATTAATATACACATAAAAACCTATCATCTGCAAAAATAAAATCGATTCTGTCTTGCTTGGTTCAATAGATATAAACACTTATCCCTATTAGTCGGATAACGCCACCCAGTATGACGTAGAAATTGAACCGTTAGCGATAGAACCTTGGATCGGCTTGTGGATTAATATACACATTAAAACCTATCATCTGCAAAAACAAAATCGATTATATCTTGCTTGGTTCAACAGATATGGACACTTATCCCTTTTAGTCGGTTAACCCCACACAGTATGACGTAGAAATTGAACCGTTAGCAATAGAACCTTGGATCAGCTTGTGGATTAATATACACATAAAAACCTATAATCTGCAAAAATAAAATCGATTATATTTTGCTTGGTTCAATAGATGTGGACACTTATCCCTTTTATGACGTAGAAATTGAACCGTTAGCGATAGAACCTTGGATAAGCTTGTGGATTAATACACACATAAAAACCTACCATCTGCAGAAATAAAATCGATTATGTCTTGCTTGGTTCAATAGATATGGACACTTATCCCTTTTAGTCGGTTAACCCCACACAGTATGACGTAAAAATTGAACCGTTAGCGATAGAACCTTGGATCAGCTTTTGGATTAATACACACATAAAAACCTACCATCTGCAGAAATAAAATCAATTCTGTCTTGCTTGGTTCAATAGATATGGACACTTATCCCTTTTATGACGTAGAAATTGAACCGTTAGCGGTAGAACCTTGAATCAGCTTGTGGATTAATATACACATAAAAACCTACCATCTGCAAAAATAAATTCGATTCTACCTTGCTTGGTTCAATAGATATAGACACTTATCCCTATTAGTCGGTTAACCCCACCCAGTATGACGTAGAAATTGAACCGTTAGCGATAGAACCTGGGATCGGCTTGTGGATTAATATACACATAAAAACCTATCATCTGCAAAAACAAAATCGATTCTATCTTGCATGGTTCAATAGATATGGACACTTATTCCTTTTAGTCGGTTAACCCCACCCAGTATGACGTAGAAATTGAACCGTTAGCGATAGAACCTTGGATCAGCTTGCGGATTAATATACACATAAAAACCTATCATCTGCAAAAACAAAATCGATTCTATCTTGCATAGTTCAATAGATATGGACACTTATCCCTTTTAGTCGGTTAACCCCACACAGTATGACGTAGAAATTGAACCGTTAACGATAGAACCTTGGATCAGCTTGTGGATTAATATACACATAAAAACCTATCATCTGCAAAAACAAAATCGATTCTATCTTGCATGGTTCAATAGATATGGACACTTATTCCTTTTAGTCGGTTAACCCCACCCAGTATGACGTAGAAATTGAACCGTTAGCGATAGAACCTTGGATCAGTTTGCGGATTAATTCACACATAAAAACCTATCATCTGCAAAAACAAAATCGATTCTATCTTGCATGGTTCAATAGATATGGACACTTATCCCTTTTAGTCGGTTAACCCCACACAGTATGACGTAGAAATTGAACCGTTAGGGACAGAACCTTGAATCAGCTTGTGGATTAATACACACATAAAAACCTACCATCTGCAGAAATAAAATCAATTCTGTCTTGCTTGGTTCAATAGATATGGACACTTATCCGTTTTATGACGTATAAATTGAACCGTTAGCGATAGAACCTTGGATCAGATTGTGGATTAATATACACATAAAAACCTATCATCTGCAAAAACAAAATCGATTCTATCTTGCATGGTTCAATAGATATGGACACTTATTCCTTTTAGTCGGTTAACCCCACCCAGTATGACGTAGAAATTGAACCGTTAGCGATAGAACCTTGGATCAGTTTGTGGATTAATACACACATAAAAACCTATCATCTGCAAAAACAAAATCGATTCTATCTTGCATGGTTCAATAGATATGGACACTTATCCCTTTTAGTCGGTTAACCCCACACAGTATGACGTAGAAATTGAACCGTTAACGATAGAACCTTGGATCAGCTTGTTGATTAATACACACATAAAAACCTATCATCTGCAAAAACAAAATCGATTCTATCTTGCATGGTTCAATAGATATGGACACTTATCCCTTTTAGTCGGTTAACCCCACCCAGTATGACGTAGAAATTGAACCGTTAGCGATAGAACCTGGGATCGGCTTGTGGATTAATATACATATAAAAACCTATCATCTGCAAAAACAAAATCGATTCTATCTTGCATGGTTAAATAGATATGGACACTTATTCCTTTTAGTCGGTTAACCCCACCCAGTATGACGTAGAAATTGAACCGTTAGCGATAGAACCTTGGATCAGCTTGTGGATTAATATACACATAAAAACCTATCATCTGCAAAACAAAATCGATTCTATCTTGCATGGTTCAATAGATATGGACACTTATCCCTTTTACTCGGTTAACCCCACACAGTATGCCGTAGAAATTGAACAGTTAACGACAGAACCTTGGATCAGCTTGTGGATTAATATACACATAAAAACCTATAATCTGCAAAAACAAAATCGATTCTATCTTGCATGGTTCAATAGATATGGATACTTATTCCTTTTTGTCGGTTAACCCCACCCAGTATGACGTAGAAATTGAACCGTTAGCGATAGAACCTTGGATCAGCTTGTGGATTAATACACACATAAAAACCTACCATCTGCAAAAACAAAATCGATTCTATCTTACTTGGTTCAATAGATATGGACACTTATCCCTTTTAGTCGGTTAACCCCACCCAGTTTGACGTAGAAATTAAACCGTTAGCGATAGAACCTTGGATCTGCTTGCGGATTAATATGCACATAAAAACCTACCATCTGCAAAAATAAATTCGATTCTACCTTGCTTGGTTCAATAGATATAGACACTTATCCCTATTAGTCGGTTAACCCCACCCAGTATGACGTAGAAATTGAACCGTTAGCGATAGAACCTTGGATCAGCTTGTGGATCAATATACACATAAAAACCTATCACCTGCAAAAACAAAATGGATTCTATCTTGCTTGGTTCAATAGATATGGACACTTATCCCTTTTAGTCGGTTAACCCCACACAGTATGACGTAGAAATTGAACCGTTAGCGATAGAACCTTGAATCAGCTTGTGGATTAATACACACATAAAAACCTACAATCTGCAGAAATAAAATCAATTCTGTCTTGCTTGGTTCAATAGATATGGACACTTATCCCTTTTATGACGTAGAAATTGAACCGTTAGCGATATAACCTTGGATCAGCTTGTGGATTAATATACACATAAAAACCTATCATCTGCAAAAGCAAAATCGATTCTATCTTGCATGGTTCAATAGATATGGACACTTATCCCTTTTAGTCGGTTAACCCCACCCAGTATGACGTAGAAATTGAACCGTTAGCGATAGAACCTGGGATCGGCTTGTGGATTAATATACATAAAAACCTATCATCTGCAAAAACAAAATCGATTCTATCTTGCTTGGTTTAATAGATATGGACACTTATCCCTTTTAGTCGGTTAACCCCACACAGTATGACGTAGAAATTGAACCGTTAGCGATAGAACCTTGGATCAGCTTGTGGATTAATATACACATAAAAACCTATAATCTGCAAAAATAAAATCGATTCTATTTTGCTTGGTTCAATAGATGTGGACACTTATCGCTTTTATGACGTAGAAATTGAACCGTTAGCGATAGAACCTTGGATCAGCTTGTGGATTAATACACACGTAAAAACCTACCATCTGCAGAAATAAAATCGATTATGTCTTGCTTGGTTCAATAGATATGGACACTTATCCCTTTTAGTCGGTTAACCCCACACAGTATGACGTAGAAATTGAACCGTTAGCGATAGAACCTTGAATCAGCTTTTGGATTAATATACACATAAAAACCTACCATCTGCAAAAATAAAATCGATTCTGTCTTACTTGGTTCAATAGATATGGACACTTATCCCTTTTAGTCGGTTAACCCCACCCAGTTTGACGTAGAAATTAAACCGTTAGCGATAGAACCTTGGATCAGTTTGTGGATTAATATGCACATAAAAACCTACCATCTGCAAAAATAAATTCGATTCTACCTTGCTTGGTTCAATAGATATAGACACTTATCCCTATTAGTCGGTTAACCCCACCCAGTATGACGTAGAAATTGAACCGTTAGCGATAGAACCTGGGATCGGCTTGTGGATTAATATACACATAAAAACCTATCATCTGCAAAAACAAAATCGATTCTATCTTGCATGGTTCAATAGATATGGACACTTATCCCTTTTAGTCGGTTAACCCCACCCAGTATGACGTAGAACTTGAACCGTTAGCGATAGAACCTGGGATCGGCTTGTGGATTAATATACACATAAAAATCTATCATCTGCAAAAACAAAATCGATTCTATCTTGCATGGTTCAATAGATATGGACACTTATTCCTTTTAGTCGGTTAACCCCACCCAGTATGACGTAGAAATTCAACCGTTAGCGATAGAACCTTGGATCAGCTTGCGGATTAATACACACATAAAAACCTATCATCTGCAAAAACAAAATCGATTCTATCTTGCATGGTTCAATAGATATGGACACTTATCCCTTTTAGTCGGTTAACCCCACACAGTATGACGTAGAAATTGAACCGTTAACGATAGAACCTTGGATCAGCTTGTGGATTAATATACACATAAAAACCTATCATCTGCAAGAACAAAATCGATTCTATCTTGCCTGGTTCAATAGATATGGACACTTATTCCTTTTAGTCGGTTAACCCCACCCAGTATGACGTAGAAATTGAACCGTTAGCGATAGAACCTTGGATCAGTTTGTGGATTAATACACACATAAAAAACTATCATCTGCAAAAACAAAATCGATTCTATCTTGCATGGTTCAATAGATATGGACACTTATCCCTTTTAGTCGGTTAACCCCACACAGTATGACGTAGAAATTGAACCGTTAGCGACAGAACCTTGAATCAGCTTGTGGATTAATACACACATAAAAACCTACCATCTGCAGAAATAAAATCAATTCTGTCTTGCTTGGTTCAATAGATATGGACACTTATCCGTTTTATGACGTATAAATTGAACCGTTAGCGATAGAACCTTGGATCAGATTGTGGATTAATATACACATAAAAACCTATCATATGCAAAAACAAAATCGATTCTATCTTGCATGGTTCAATAGATATGGACACTTATTCCTTTTAGTCGGTTAACCCCACCCAGTATGACGTAGAAATTGAACCGTTAGCGATAGAACCTTGGATCAATTTGTGGGTTAATACACACATAAAAACCTATCATCTGCAAAAACAAAATCGATTCTATCTTGCATGGTTCAATAGATATGGAGACTTATCCCTTTTAGTCGGTTAACCCCACACAGTATGACGTAGAAATTGAACCGTTAACGATAGAACCTTGGATCAGCTTGTGGATTAATACACACATAAAAACCTATCATCTGCAAAAACAAAATCGATTCTATCTTGCATGGTTCAATAGATATGGACACTTATCCCTTTTAGTCGGTTAACCCCACCCAGTATGACGTAGAAATTGAACCGTTAGCGATAGAACCTGGGATCGGCTTGTGGATTAATATACATATAAAAACCTATCATCTGCAAAAACAAAATCGATTCTATCTTGCATGGTTAAATAGATATGGACACTTATTCCTTTTAGTCGGTTAACCCCACCCAGTATGACGTAGAAATTGAACCGTTAGCGATAGAACCTTGGATCAGCTTGTGGATTAATATACACATAAAAACCTATCATCTGCAAAACAAAATCGATTCTATCTTGCATGGTTCAATAGATATGGACACTTATCCCTTTTACTCGGTTAACCCCACACAGTATGACGTAGAAATTGAACAGTTAACGACAGAACCTTGGATCAGCTTGTGGATTAATATACACATAAAAACCTATAATCTGCAAAAACAAAATTGATTCTATCTTGCATGGTTCAATAGATATGGATACTTATTCCTTTTTGTCGGTTAACCCCACCCAGTATGACGTAGAAATTGAACCGTTAGCGATAGAACCTTGGATCAGCTTGTGGATTAATACACACATAAAAACCTTCCATCTGCAGAAATAAAATCGATTCTGTTTTGCTTGGTTCAATAGATATGGACACTTATCCCTTTTAGTCGGTTAACCCCACACAGTATGACGTAGAAATTGAACCTCTAACGATAGAACCTTGGATCAGCTTTTGGATTAATATGCACATAAAAACCTACCATCTGCAAAAATAAAATCGATTCTGTCTTACTTGGTTCAATAGATATGGACACTTATCCCTTTTAGTCGGTTAACCCCACCCAGTTTGACGTAGAAATTAAACCGTTAGCGATAGAACCTTGGATCAGCTTGTGGATTAATATGCACATAAAAACCTACCATCTGCAAAAATAAATTGGATTATCCCTTGCTTGGTTCAATAGATATAGACACTTATCCCTATTAGTCGGTTAACCCCACCCAGTATGACGTAGAAATTGAACCGTTAGCGATAGAACCTTGGATCAGCTTTTGGATCAATATACACATAAAAACCTATCATCTGCAAAAACAAAATGGATTCTATCTTGCTTGGTTCAATAGATATGGACACTTATCCCTTTTAGTCGGTTAACCCCACACAGTATGACGTAGAAATTGAACCGTTAGCGATAGAACCTTGAATCAGCTTGTGGATTAATACACACATAAAAACCTACCATCTGCAGAAATAAAATCAATTCTGTCTTGCTTGGTTCAATAGATATGGATACTTATCCCTTTTATGACGTAGAAATTGAACCGTTAGCGATAGAACCTTGGATCAGCTTGTGGATTAATATACACATAAAAACCTATCATCTGCAAAAGCAAAATCGATTCTATCTTGCATGGTTCAATAGATATGGACACTTATCCCTTTTAGTCGGTTAACCCCACCCAGTATGACGTAGAAATTGAACCGTTAGCGATAGAACCTGGGATCGGCTTGTGGATTAATATACATAAAAACCTATCATCTGCAAAAACAAAATAGATTCTATCTTGCTTGGTTTAATAGATATGGACACTTATCCCTTTTAGTCGGTTAACCCCACACAGTATGACGTAGAAATTGAACCGTTAGCGATAGAACCTTGGATCAGCTTGTGGATTAATATACACATAAAAACCTATAATCTGCAAAAATAAAATCGATTCTATTTTGCTTGGTTCAATAGATGTGGACACTTATCGCTTTTATGACGTAGAAATTGAACCGTTAGCGATAGAACCTTGGATCAACTTGTGGATTAATACACACATAAAAACCTACCATCTGCAGAAATAAAATCGATTATGTCTTGCTTGGTTCAATAGATATGGACACTTATCCCTTTTAGTCGGTTAACCCCACACAGTATGACGTAGAAATTGAACCGTTAGCGATAGAACCTTGAATCAACTTGTGGATTAATACACACATAAAAACCTACCATCTGCAGAAATAAAATCAATTCTGTCTTGCTTGGTTCAATAGATATGGACACTTATCCCTTTTATGACGTAGAAATTGAACCGTTAGCGATAGAACCTTGGAACAGCTTGTGGATTAATATACACATAAAAACCTACCATCTGCAAAAACAAAATCGATTCTATCTTGCATGGTTCAATAGATATGGACACTTATCCCTTTTAGTCGGTTAACCCCACCCAGTATGACATAGAAATTGAACCGTTAGCGATAGAACCTGGGATCGGCTTGTGGATTAATACACACATAAAAACCTATCATCTGCAAAAACAAAATCGATTCTATCTTGTTTGGTTTAATATATATGGACACTTATCCCTTTTAGTCGGTTAACCCCACACAGTATGACGTAGAAATTGAACCGTTAGCGATAGAACCTTGGATCAGCTTGTTGATTAATATACACATAAAAACCTATAATCTGCAAAAATAAAATCGATTCTATTTTGCTTGGTTCAATAGATGTGGACACTTATCGCTTTTATGACGTAGAAATTGAACCATTAGCGATAGAACCTTGGATCCGCTTGTGGATTAATACACACATAAAAACCTACCATCTGCAGAAATAAAATCGATTATGTCTTGCTTGGTTCAATAGATATGGACACTTATCCCTTTTAGTCGGTTAACCCCACACAGTATGACGTAGAAATTGAACCGTTAGCGATAGAACCTTGGATCAGCTTGTGGATTAATATACACATAAAAACCTATCATCTGCAAAAACAAAATCGATTCTATCTTGCATGTTTCAATAGATATGGACACTTATCCCTTTTAGTCGGTTAACCCTACCCAGTATGACGTAGAAATTGAACCGTTAGCGATAGAACCTTGGATCGGCTTGTGGATTAATATACACAAAAAAACCTATCATCTGCAAAAACAAAATCGATTCTATCTTGCTTGGTTCAATAGATATGGACACTTATCCCTTTTAGTCGGTTAACCCCACACAGTATGACGTAGAAATTGAACCGTTAGCGATAGAACCTTGAATCAGCTTGTGGATTAATATACACATAAAAACCTATAATCTGCTAAAATAAAATCGATTCTATTTTGCTTGGTTCAATAGATATGGACACTTATCCCTTTTATGACGTAGAAATTGAACCGTTAGCGATAGAACCTTGGATCAGCTTGTGGATTAATATACACATAAAAACCTATAATCTGCAAAAATAAAATCGATTCTATTTTGCTTGGTTCAATAGATGTGGACACTTATCCCTTTTAGTCGGTTAACCCCACACAGTATGACGTAGAAATTGAACCGTTAGCGATAGAACCTTGGATCAGCTTGTGGATTAATGCACACATAAAAACCTACCATCTGCAGAAATAAAATCGATTCTGTCTTGCTTGGTTCAATAGATATGGACACTTATCCCTTTTAGTCGGTTAACCCCACACAGTATGACGTAGAAATTGAACCGCTAACGATAGAACCTTGGATCAGCTTTTGGATTAATATACACATAAAAACCTACCATCTGCAAAAATAAAATCGATTCTGTCTTGCTTGGTTCAATAGATATGGACACTTATCCCTTTTAGTCGGTTAACCCCACCCAGTTTGACGTAGAAATTGAACCGTTAGCGATAGAACCTTGGGTCAGCTTGTGGATTAATATGCTCATAAAAACCTACCATCTGCAGAAATAAAATCAATTCTGTCTTGCCTGGTTCAATAGATATGGACACTTATCCCTTTTATGACGTAGAAATTGAACCGTTAGCGATAGAACCTTGGATCAGCTTGTGGATTAATATACACATAAAAACCTATCATCTGCAAAAACAAAATGGATTCTATCTTGCTTGGTTCAATAGATATGGACACTTATCCCCTTTAGTCGGTTAACCCCACACAGTATGACGTAGAAATTGAACCGTTAGCGATAGAACCTTGAATCAGCTTGTGGATTAATACACACATAAAAACCTACCATCTGCAGAAATAAAATCAATTCTGTCTTGCTTGGTTCAATAGATATGGACACTTATCCCTTTTATGACGTAGAAATTGAACCGTTAGCGATAGAACCTTGGATAAGCTTGTGGATTAATATACACATAAAAACCTATCATCTGCAAAAACAAAATCGATTCTGTTTTGCTTGGTTCAATAGATATGGACACTTATCCCTTTTAGTCGGTTAACCCCACACAGTATGACGTAGAAATTGAACCGCTAACGATAGAACCTTGGATCAGCTTTTGGATTAATATACACATAAAAACCTACCATCTGCAAAAATAAAATCGATTCTGTCTTGCTTGGTTCAATAGATATGGACACTTATCCCTTTTAGTCGGTTAACCCCACCCAGTTTAACGTAGAAATTAAACCGTTAGCGATAGAACCTTGGATCAGCTTGTGGATTAATATGCACATAAAACCTACCATCTGCAAAAATAAATTCGATTCTACCTTGCTAGGTTCAATAGATATAGACACTTATCCCTATTAGTCGGTTAACCCCACCCAGTATGACGTAGAAATTGAACCGCTAACGATAGAACCTTGGATCAGCTTGTGGATTAATATACACATAAAAACCTATAATCTGCAAAAATAAAATCGATTCTATTTTGCTTGGTTCAATAGATGTGGACACTTATCGCTTTTATGACGTAGAAATTGAACCATTAGCGATAGAACCTTGGATCCGCTTGTGGATTAATACACACATAAAAACCTACCATCTGCAGAAATAAAATCGATTATGTCTTGCTTGGTTTAATAGATATGGACACTTATCCCTTTTAGTCGGTTAACCCCACACAGTATGACGTAGAAATTGAACCGTTAGCGATAGAACCTTGGATCAGCTTGTGGATTAATATACACATAAAAACCTATAATCTGCAAAAATAAAATCGATTCTATTTTGCTTGGTTCAATAGATATGGACACTTATCCCTTTTATGACGTTGAAATTGAACCGTTAGCGATAGAACCTTGGATCAGCTTGTGGATTAATACACACATAAAAGCCTACCATTTGCAGAAATAAAATCAATTCTGTCTTGCTTGGTTCAATAGATAAGGACACTTATCCCTTTTATGACGTAGAAATTGAACCGTTAGCGATAGAACCTTGGATCAGCTTGTGGATTAATATACACATAAAAACCTATCATCTGCAAAAACAAAATCGATTCTATCTTGCATGTTTCAATAGATATGGACACTTATCCCTTTTAGTCGGTTAACCCCACCCAGTATGACGTAGAAATTGAACCGTTAGCGATAGAACCTTGGATCAGCTTGTGGATTAATACACACATAAAAACCTACCATCTGCAGAAATAAAATCAATTCTGTCTTGCTTGGTTCAATAGATATGGACACTTATCCCTTTTATGACGTAGAAATTGAACCGTTAGCGATAGAACCTTGGATCAGCTTGTGGATTAATATACACATAAAAACCTATAATCTGCAAAAATAAAATTGATTCTATTTTGCCTGGTTCAATAGATATGGACACTTATCCCTTTTATGACGTAGAAATTGAACCGTTAGCGATAGAACCTTGGATCAGCTTGTGGATTAATATACACATAAAAACCTATAATCTGCAAAAATAAAATCGATTCTATTTTGCTTGGTTCAATAGATGTGGAGACTTATCCCTTTTAGTCGGTTAACCCCACACAGTATGACGTAGAAATTGAACCGTTAGCGATAGAACCTTGGATCAGCTTGTGGATTAATACACACATAAAAACCTACCATCTGCAGAAATAAAATCGATTCTGTCTTGCTTGGTTCAATAGATATGGACACTTATCCCTTTTAGTCGGTTAACCCCACACAGTATGACGTAGAAATTGAACCGCTAACGATAGAACCTTGGATCAGCTTTTGGATTAATATACACATAAAAACCTACCATCTGCAAAAATAAAATCGATTCTGTCTTGCTTGGTTCAATAGATATGGACACTTATCCCTTTTAGTCGGTTAACCCCACCCAGTTTGACGTAGAAATTGAACCGTTAGCGATAGAACCTTGGGTCAGCTTGTGGATTAATATGCTCATAAAAACCTACCATCTGCAGAAATAAAATCAATTCTGTCTTGCTTGGTTCAATAGATATGGACACTTATCCCTTTTATGACGTAGAAATTGAACCGTTAGCGATAGAACCTTGGATCAGCTTGTGGATTAATATACACATAAAAACCTATCATCTGCAAAAACAAAATGGATTCTATCTTGCTTGGTTCAATAGATATGGACACTTATCCCTTTTAGTCGGTTAACCCCACACAGTATGACGTAGAAATTCAACCGTTAGCGATAGAACCTTGAATCAGCTTGTGGATTAATACACACATAAAAACCTACCATCTGCAGAAATAAAATCAATTCTGTCTTGCTTGGTCCAATAGATATGGACACTTATCCCTTTTATGACGTAGAAATTGAACCGTTAGCGATAGAACCTTGGATCAGCTTGTGGATTAATATACACATAAAAACCTATCATCTGCAAAAACAAAATCGATTCTATCTTGCATGGTTCAATAGATATGGACACTTATCCCTTTTAGTCGGTTAACCCCACCCAGTATGACGTAGAAATTGAACCGTTAGCGATAGAACCTGGGATCGGCTTGTGGATTAATATACACATAAAAACCTATCATCTGCAAAAACAAAATCGATTCTATCTTGCATGGTTCAATAGATATGGACACTTATCCCTTTTAGTCGGTTAACCCCACCCAGTTTGACGTAGAAATTAAACCGTTAGCGATAGAACCTTGGATCAGCTTGTGGATTAATATGCACATAAAAACCTACCATCTGCAAAAATAAATTCGATTCTACCTTGCTAGGTTCAATAGATATAGACACTTATCCCTATTAGTCGGTTAACCCCACCCAGTATGACGTAGAAATTGAACCGTTAACGATAGAACCTTGGATCAGCTTGTGGATTAATATACACATAAAAACCTATAATCTGCAAAAATAAAATCGATTCTATTTTGCTTGGTTCAATAGATGTGGACACTTATCGCTTTTATGACGTAGAAATTGAACCATTAGCGATAGAACCTTGGATCCGCTTGTGGATTAATACACACATAAAAACCTACCATCTGCAGAAATAAAATCGATTATGTCTTGCTTGGTTTAATAGATATGGACACTTATCCCTTTTAGTCGGTTAACCCCACACAGTATGACGTAGAAATTGAACCGTTAGCGATAGAACCTTGGATCAGCTTGTGGATTAATATACACATAAAAACCTATAATCTGCAAAAATAAAATCGATTCTATTTTGCTTGGTTCAATAGATATGGACACTTATCCCTTTTATGACGTAGAAATTGAACCGTTAGCGATAGAACCTTGGATCAGCTTGTGGATTAATACACACATAAAAACCTACCATTTGCAGAAATAAAATCAATTCTGTCTTGCTTGGTTCAATAGATAAGGACACTTATCCCTTTTATGACGTAGAAATTGAACCGTTAGCGATAGAACCTTGGATCAGCTTGTGGATTAATATACACATAAAAACCTATCATCTGCAAAAACAAAATCGATTCTATCTTGCATGTTTCAATAGATATGGACACTTATCCCTTTTAGTCGGTTAACCCCACCCAGTATGACGTAGAAATTGAACCGTTAGCGATAGAACCTTGGATCAGCTTGTGGATTAATACACACATAAAAACCTACCATCTGCAGAAATAAAATCAATTCTGTCTTGCTTGGTTCAATAGATATGGACACTTATCCCTTTTATGACGTAGAAATTGAACCGTTAGCGATAGAACCTTGGATCAGCTTGTGGATTAATATACACATAAAAACCTATAATCTGCAAAAATAAAATCGATTCTATTTTGCTTGGTTCAATAGATATGGACACTTATCCCTTTTATGACGTAGAAATTGAACCGTTAGCGATAGAACCTTGGATCAGCTTGTGGATTAATATACACATAAAAACCTATAATCTGCAAAAATAAAATCGATTCTATTTTGCTTGGTTCAATAGATGTGGAGACTTATCCCTTTTAGTCGGTTAACCCCACACAGTATGACGTAGAAATTGAACCGTTAGCGATAGAACCTTGGATCAGCTTGTGGATTAATACACACATAAAAACCTACCATCTGCAGAAATAAAAACGATTCTGTCTTGCATGGTTCAATAGATATGAACACTTATCCCTTTTAGTCGGTTAACCCCACACAGTATGACGTAGAAATTGAACCGCTAACGATAGAACCTTGGATCAGCTTTTGGATTAATATACACATAAAAACCTACCATCTGCAAAAATAAAATCGATTCTGTCTTGCTTGGTTCAATAGATATGGACACTTATCCCTTTTAGTCGGTTAACCCCACCCAGTTTGACGTAGAAATTGAACCGTTAGCGATAGAACCTTGGGTCAGCTTGTGGATTAATATGCTCATAAAAACCTACCATCTGCAGAAATAAAATCAATTCTGTCTTGCTTGGTTCAATAGATATGGACACTTATCCCTTTTATGACGTAGAAATTGAACCGTTAGCGATAGAACCTTGGATCAGCTTGTGGATTAATATACACATAAAAACCTATCATCTGCAAAAACAAAATGGATTCTATCTTGCTTGGTTCAATAGATATGGACACTTATCCCTTTTAGTCGGTTAACCCCACACAGTGTGACGTAGAAATTGAACCGTTAGCGATAGAACCTTGAATCAGCTTGTGGATTAATACACACATAAAAACCTACCATCTGCAGAAATAAAATCAATTCTGTCTTGCTTGGTTCAATAGATATGGACACTTATCCCTTTTATGACGTAGAAATTGAACCGTTAGCGATAGAACCTTGGATCAGCTTGTGGATTAATATACACATAAAAACCTATCATCTGCAAAAACAAAATCGATTCTATCTTGCATGGTTCAATAGATATGGACACTTATCCCTTTTAGTCGGTTAACCCCACCCAGTATGACGTAGAAATTGAACCGTTAGCGATAGAACCTGGGATCGGCTTGTGGATTAATATACACATAAAAACCTATCATCTGCAAAAACAAAATCGATTCTATCTTGCATGGTTCAATAGATATGGACACTTATTCCATTTAGTCGGTTAACCCCACCAAGTATGACATAGAAATTGAACCGTTAGCGATAGAACCTTGGATCAGCTTGTGGATTAATATTCTTATAAAAACCTACCATCTGCAAAAATAAATTCAATTCTACCTTGCTTGGTTCAATAGATATAGACACTTATTCCTTTTAGTCGGTTAACCCCACCCAGTATGACGTAGAAATTGAACTGTTAGCGATAGAACCTTGGGTCAGCTTGTGGATTAATATACACATAAAAACCTATCATCTGCAAAAACAAAATCGATTCTATCTTGCATGGTTCAATAGATATGGACACTTATCCCTTTTAGTCGGTTAACCCCACACAGTATGACGTAGAAATTGAACAGTTAACGATAGAACCTTGAATCAGCTTGTGGATTAATACACACATAAAAACCTACCATCTGCAGAAATAAAATCGATTCTGTTTTGCTTGGTTCAATAGATATGGACACTTATCCCTTTTAGTCGGTTAACCCCACACAGTATGACGTAGAAATTGAACCGCTAACGATAGAGCCTTGGATCAGCTTTTGGATTAATATACACATAAAAACCTACCATCTGTAAAAATAAAATCGATTCTGTCTTGCTTGGTTCAATAGATATGGACACTTATCCCTTTTAGTCGGTTAACCCCACCCAGTTTGACGTAGAAATTAAACCGTTAGCGATAGAACCTTGGATCAGCTTGTGGATTAATATGCACATAAAAACCTACCATCTGCAAAAATAAATTCGATTCTACCTTGCTAGGTTCAATAGATATAGACACTTATCCCTATTAGTCGGTTAACCCCACCCAGTATGACGTAGAAATTGAACCGCTAACGATAGAACCTTGGATCAGCTTGTGGATTAATATACACATAAAAACCTATAATCTGCAAAAATAAAATCGATTCTATTTTGCTTGGTTCAATAGATGTGGACACTTATCGCTTTTATGACGTAGAAATTGAACCATTAGCGATAGAACCTTGGATCCGCTTGTGGATTAATACACACATAAAAACCTACCATCTGCAGAAATAAAATCGATTATGTCTTGCTTGGTTCAATAGATATGGACACTTATCCCTTTTGGTCGGTTAACCCCACACAGTATGACGTAGAAATTGAACCGTTAGCGATAGAACCTTGGATCAGCTTGTGGATTAATATACACATAAAAACCTATAATCTGCAAAAATAAAATCGATTCTATTTTGCTTGGTTCAATAGATATGGACACTTATCCCTTTTATGACGTAGAAATTCTACCTTGCTTGGTTCAATAGATATAGACACTTATTCCTTTTAGTCGGTTAACCCCACCCAGTATGACGTAGAAATTGAACTGTTAGCGATAGAACCTTGGGTCAGCTTGTGGATTAATATACACATAAAAACCTATCATCTGCAAAAACAAAATCGATTCTATCTTGCATGGTTCAATAGATATGGACACTTATCCCTTTTAGTCGGTTAACCCCACACAGTATGACGTAGAAATTGAACAGTTAACGATAGAACCTTGGATCAGCTTGTGGATTAATACACACATAAAAACCTACCATCTGCAGAAATAAAATCGATTCTGTTTTGCTTGGTTCAATAGATATGGACACTTATCCCTTTTAGTCGGTTAACCCCACACAGTATGACGTAGAAATTGAACCGCTAACGATAGAACCTTGGATCAGCTTTTGGATTAATATACACATAAAAATCTACCATCTGCAAAAATAAAATCGATTCTGTCTTGCTTGGTTCAATAGATATGGACACTTATCCCTTTTAGTCGGTTAACCCCACCCAGTTTGACGTAGAAATTAAACCGTTAGCGATAGAACCTTGGATCAGCTTGTGGATTAATATGCACATAAAAACCTACCATCTGCAAAAATAAATTCGATTCTACCTTGCTAGGTTCAATAGATATAGACACTTATCCCTATTAGTCGGTTAACCCCACCCAGTATGACGTAGAAATTGAACCGCTAACGATAGAACCTTGGATCAGCTTGTGGATTAATATACACATAAAAACCTATAATCTGCAAAAATAAAATCGATTCTATTTTGCTTGGTTCAATAGATGTGGACACTTATCGCTTTTATGACGTAGAAATTGAACCATTAGCGATAGAACCTTGGATCCGCTTGTGGATTAATACACACATAAAAACCTACCATCTGCAGAAATAAAATCGATTATGTCTTGCTTGGTTCAATAGATATGGACACTTATCCCTTTTAGTCGGTTAACCCCACACAGTATGACGTAGAAATTGAACCGTTAGCGATAGAACCTTGGATCAGCTTGTGGATTAATATACACATAAAAACCTATAATCTGCAAAAATAAAATCGATTCTATTTTGCTTGGTTCAATAGATATGGACACTTATCCCTTTTATGACGTAGAAATTGAACCGTTAGCGATAGAACTTTGAATCAGCTTGTGGATTAATACACACATAAAAACCTACCATCTGCAGAAATAAAATCAATTCTGTCTTGCTTGGTTCAATAGATATGGACACTTATCCCTTTTATGACGTAGAAATTGAACCGTTAGCGATAGAACCTTGGATCAGCTTGTGGATTAATATACACATAAAAACCTATCATCTGCAAAAACAAAATCGATTCTATCTTGCATGATTCAATAGATATGGACACTTATCCCTTTTAGTCGGTTAACCCCACCCAGTATGACGTAGAAATTGAACCGTTAGCGATAGAACCTTGGATCAGCTTGTGGATTAATATACACATAAAAACCTATCATCTGCAAAAACAAAATCGATTCTATCTTGCATGATTCAATAGATATGGACACTTATCCCTTTTAGTCGGTTAACCCCACCCAGTATGACGTAGAAATTGAACCGTTAGCGATAGAACCTGGGATCGGCTTGTGGATTAATATACACATAAAAACCTATCATCTGCAAAAACAAAATCGATTCTATCTTGCATGGTTCAATAGATATGGACACTTATCCCTTTTAGTCGGTTAACCCCACACAGTATGACGTAGAAATTGAACCGTTAACGATAGAACCTTGGGTCAGCTTGTGGATTAATATACACATAAAAACCTATCATCTGCAAAAACAAAATCGATTCTATCTTGCATGGTTCAATAGATATGGACACTTATTCCTTTTAGTCGGTTAACCCCACCCAGTATGACGTAGAAATTGAACCGTTAGCGATAGAACCTTGGATCAGCTTGTGGATTAATACACACATAAAAACCTACCATCTGCAGAAATAAAATCGATTCTGTTTTGCTTGGTTCAATAGATATGGACACTTATCCCTTTTAGTCGGTTAACCCCACACAGTATGACGTAGAAATTGAACCGCTAACGATAGAACCTTGGATCAGCTTTTGGATTAATATACACATAAAAACCTACCATCTGCAAAAATAAAATCGATTCTGTCTTGCTTGGTTCAATAGATATGAACACTTATCCCTTTTAGTCGGTTAACCCCACCCAGTTTGACGTAGAAATTAAACCGTTAGCGACAGAACCTTGGATCACCTTGTGGATTAATATGCACATAAAAACCTACCATCCGCAAAAATAAATTCGATTCTACCTTGCTTGGTTCAATAGATATAGACACTTATCCCTATTAGTCGGTTAACCCCACCCAGTATGACGTAGAAATTGAACCGTTAGCGATAGAACCTTGGATCAGCTTGTGGATCAATGTACACATAAAAACCTATCACCTGCAAAAACAAAATGGATTCTATCTTGCTTGGTTCAATAGATATAGACACTTATCCCTTTTAGTCGGTTAACCCCACACAGTATGACGTAGAAATTGAACCGTTAGCGATAGAACCTTGAATCAGCTTGTGGATAAATACACACATAAAAACCTACCATCTGCAGAAATAAAATCAATTCTGTCTTGCTTGGTTCAATAGATATGGACACTTATCCCTTTTATGACGTAGAAATTGAACCGTTAGCGATAGAACCTTGGATCAGCTTGTGGATTAATATACACATAAAAACCTACCATCTGCAAAAACAAAATCGATTCTATCTTGCATGGTTCAATAGATATGGACACTTATCCCTTTTAGTCGGTTAACCCCACCCAGTATGACGTAGAAATTGAACCGTTAGCGATAGAACCTGGGGTCGGCTTGTGGATTAATATACACATAAAAACCTATCATCTGCAAAAACAAAATCGATTCTATCTTGCTTGGTTTAATAGATATGGACACTTATCCCTTTTAGTCGGTTAACCCCACACAGTATGACGTAGAAATTGAACCGTTAGCGATAGAACCTTGGATCAGCTTGTGGATTAATATACACATAAAAACCTATAATCTGCAAAAATAAAATCGATTCTATTTTGCTTGGTTCAATAGATGTGGACACTTATCGCTTTTATGACGTAGAAATTGAACCGTTAGCGATAGAACCTTGGATCCGCTTGTGGATTAATACACACATAAAAACCTACCATCTGCAGAAATAAAATCGATTACGTCCTGCTTGGCTCAATAGATATGGACACTTATCCCTTTTAGTCGGTTAACCCCACACAGTATGACGTAGAAATTGAACCGTTAGCGATAGAACCTTGAATCAGCTTGTGGATTAATACACACATAAAAACCTACCATCTGCAGAAATAAAATCAATTCTGTCTTGCTTGGTTCAATAGATAAGGACACTTATCCCTTTTATGACGTAGAAATTGAACCGTTAGCGATAGAACCTTGGATCAGCTTGTGGATTAATATGCACATAAAAACCTATCATCTGCAAAAACAAAATCGATTCTATCTTGCATGGTTCAATAGATATGGACACTTATCCCTTTTAGTCGGTTAACCCCACCCAGTATGACGTAGAAATTGAACCGTTAGCGATAGAACCTTGGATCGGCTTGTGGATTAATATACACATAAAAACCTATCATCTGCAAAAACAAAATCGATTCTATCTTGCTTGGTTCAATAGATATGGACACTTATCCCTTTTGGTCGGTTAACCCCACATAGTATGACGTAGAAATTGAACCGTTGCGATAGAACCTTGGATCAGCTTGTGGATTAATATACACATAAAAACCTATAATCTGCAAAAATAAAATCGATTCTATTTTGCTTGGTTCAATAGATATGGACACTTATCCCTTTTAGTCGGTTAACCCCACACAGTATGACGTAGAAATTGAACCGTTAACGATAGAACCTTGGGTCAGCTTGTGGATTAATATACACATAAAAACCTATCATCTGCAAAAACAAAATCGATTCTATCTTGCATGGTTCAATAGATATGGACACTTATTCCTTTTAGTCGGTTAACCCCACCCAGTATGACGTAGAAATTGAACCGTTAGCGATAGAACCTTGGATCAGCTTGTGGATTAATACACACATAAAAACCTACCATCTGCAGAAATAAAATCGATATTGTTTTGCTTGGTTCAATAGATATGGACACTTATCCCTTTTAGTCGGTTAACCCCACACAGTATGACGTAGAAATTGAACCGCTAACGATAGAACCTTGGATCAGCTTTTGGATTAATATACACATAAAAACCTACCATCTGCAAAAATAAAATCGATTCTGTCTTGCTTGGTTCAATAGATATGGACACTTATCCCTTTTAGTCGGTTAACCCCACCCAGTTTGACGTAGAAATTAAACCGTTAGCGATAGAACCTTGGATCACCTTGTGGATTAATATGCACATAAAAACCTACCATCCGCAAAAATAAATTCGATTCTACCTTGCTTGGTTCAATAGATATAGACACTTATCCCTATTAGTCGGTTAACCCCACCCAGTATGACGTAGAAATTGAACCGTTAGCGATAGAACCTTGGATCAGCTTGTGGATCAATGTACACATAAAAACCTATCACCTGCAAAAACAAAATGGATTCTATCTTGCTTGGTTCAATAGATATAGACACTTATCCCTTTTAGTCGGTTAACCCCACACAGTATGACGTAGAAATTGAACCGTTAGCGATAGAACCTTGAATCAGCTTGTGGATTAATACACACATAAAAACCTACCATCTGCAGAAATAAAATCAATTCTGTCTTGCTTGGTTCAATAGATATGGACACTTATCCCTTTTATGACGTAGAAATTGAACCGTTAGCGATAGAACCTTGGATCAGCTTGTGGATTAATATACACATAAAAACCTATAATCTGCAAAAATAAAATCGATTCTATTTTGCTTGGTTCAATAGATGTGGACACTTATCGCTTTTATGACGTAGAAATTGAACCGTTAGCGATAGAACCTTGGATCCGCTTGTGGATTAATACACACATAAAAACCTACCATCTGCAGAAATAAAATCGATTATGTCCTGCTTGGCTCAATAGATATGGACACTTATCCCTTTTAGTCGGTTAACCCCACACAGTATGACGTAGAAATTGAACCGTTAGCGATAGAACCTTGAATCAGCTTGTGGATTAATACACACATAAAAACCTACCATCTGCAGAAATAAAATCAATTCTGTCTTGCTTGGTTCAATAGATAAGGACACTTATCCCTTTTATGACGTAGAAATTGAACCGTTAGCGATAGAACCTTGGATCAGCTTGTGGATTAATATGCACATAAAAACCTATCATCTGCAAAAACAAAATCGATTCTATCTTGCATGGTTCAATAGATATGGACACTTATCCCTTTTAGTCGGTTAACTCCACCCAGTATGACGTAGAAATTGAACCGTTAGCGATAGAACCTTGGATCGGCTTGTGGATTAATATACACATAAAAACCTATCATCTGCAAAAACAAAATCGATCCTATCTTGCTTGGTTCAATAGATATGGACACTTATCCCTTTTGGTCGGTTAACCCCACATAGTATGACGTAGAAATTGAACCGTTGCGATAGAACCTTGGATCAGCTTGTGGATTAATATACACATAAAAACCTATAATCTGCAAAAATAAAATCGATACTATTTTGCTTGGTTCAATAGATATGGACACTTATCCCTTTTATGACGTAGAAATTGAACCGCTAACGATAGAACCTTGGGTCAGCTTGTGGATTAATATGCTCATAAAAACCTACCATCTGCAAAAATAAATTCGATTCTACCTTGCTTGGTTCAATATATATAGGCACTTATCCCTATTATTCGGTTAACCCCACCCAGTATGTCGTAGAAATTGAACCGTTAGCGATAGAAACTTGGATCAGCTTGTGGATCAATATACACATAAAAACCTATCACCTGCAAAAACAAAATGGATTCTATTTTGCTTGGTTCAATAGATATGGACACTTATCCCTTTTAGTCGGTTAACCCCACACAGTATGACGTAGAAATTGAACCGTTAGCGATAGAACCTTGAATCAGCTTGTGGATTAATACACACATAAAAACCTACCATCTGCAGAAATAAAATCAATTCTGTCTTGCTTGGTTCAATAGATATGGACACTTATCCCTTTTATGACGTAGAAATTGAACCGTTAGCGATAGAACCTTGGATCAGCTTGTGGATTAATATACACATAAAAACCTATCATATGCAAAAACAAAATCGATTCTATCTTGCATGGTTCAATAGATATGGACACTTATCCCTTTTAGTCAGTTAACCCCACCCAGTATGATGTAGAAATTGAACCGTTAGCGATAGAACCTTGGATCGGCTTGTGGATTAATATACACATAAAAACCTATCATCTGCAAAAACAAAATCGATTCTATCTTGCTTGGTTCAATAGATATGGACACTTATCCCTTTTAGTCGGTTAACCCCACACAGTATGACGTAGAAATTGAACCGTTAGCGATAGAACCTTGGATCAGCTTGTGGATTAATATACACATAAAAACCTATAATCTGCAAAAATAAAATCGATTCTATTTTGCTTGGTTCAATAGATATGGACACTTATCCCTTTTATGACGTAGAAATTGAACCGTTAGCGATAGAACCTTGGATCAGATTGTTGGTTAATATACACATAAAAACCTATCATCTGCAAAAACAAAATCGATTCTATCTTGCATGGTTCAATAGATATGGACACTTATTCCTTTTAGTCGGTTAACCCCACCCAGTATGACGTAGAAATTGAACCGTTAGCGATAGAACCTCGGATCAGCTTGTGGATTAATACACACATAAAAACCTATCATTTTCAAAAACAAAATCGATTCTATCTTGCATGGTTCAATAGATATGGACACTTATCCCTTTTAGTCGGTTAACCCCACACAGTATGACGTAGAAATTGAACCGTTAGCGATAGAACCGTGGATGAGCTTGTGGATTAATACACACATAAAAACCTATCATTTTCAAAAACAAAATCGATTCTATCTTGCATGGTTCAACAGATATGGACACTTATCCCTTTTAGTCGGTTAACCCCACACAGTATGACGTAGAAATTGAACCGTTAGCGATAGAACCGTGGATCAGCTTGTGGATTAATATACACATAAAAACCTATCATCTTCAAAAACAAAACCGATTCTATCTTGCATGGTTCAATAGATATGGACACTTATCCCTTTTAGTCGGTTAACCCCACACAGTATGACGTAGAAATTGAACCGTTAGCGATAGAACCGTGGATCAGCTTGCGGATTAATATACACATAAAAACCTATCATCTGAAAAAACAAAATCGATTCTATCTTGCATGGTTCAATACATATGGACACTTATCCCTTTTAGTCGGTTAACCCCACCCAGTATGACGTAGAAATTGAACCGTTAGCGATAGAACCTGGGATCGGCTTGTGGATTAATATACACATAAAAGCCTATCATCTGCAAAAACAAAATCGATTCTATCTTGCATGGTTCAATAGATATGGACACTTATTCCTTTTAGTCGGTTAACCCCACCCAGTATGACGTAGAAATTCAACCGTTAGAGATAGAACCTTGGATCAGCTTGTGGATTAATATACACATAAAAACCTATCATCTTCAAAAACAAAATCGATTCTATCTTGCATGGTTCAATAGATATGGACACTTATCCCTTTTAGTCGGTTAACCCCACACAGTATGACGTAGAAATTGAACCGTTAGCGATAGAACCTGGGATCGGCTTGTGGATTAATATACACATAAAAACCTATCATCTGCAACACCAAAATCGATTCTATCTTGCTTGGTTCAATAGATATAGACACTTATCCCTTTTAGTCGGTTAACCCCACACAGTATGACGTAGAAATTGAACCGTTAGCGATAGAACCTTGAATCAGCTTGTGGATTAATACACACATAAAAACCTACCATCTGCAGAAACAAAATCAATTCTGTCTTGCTTGGTTCAATAGATATGGACACTTATCCCTTTTATGACGTAGAAATTGAACCGTTAGCGATAGAACCTTGGATCAGCTTGTGGATTAATATACACATAAAAACCTATAATCTGCAAAAATAAAATCGATTCTATTTTGCTTGGTTCAATAGATGTGGACACTTATCGCTTTTATGACGTAGAAATTGAACCGTTAGCGATAGAACCTTGGATCCGCTTGTGGATTAATACACACATAAAAACCTACCATCTGCAGAAATAAAATCGATTATGTCCTGCTTGGCTCAATAGATATGGACACTTATCCCTTTTAGTCGGTTAACCCCACACAGTATGACGTAGAAATTGAACCGTTAGCGATAGAACCTTGAATCAGCTTGTGGATTAATACACACATAAAAACCTACCATCTGCAGAAATAAAATCAATTCTGTCTTGCTTGGTTCAATAGATAAGGACACTTATCCCTTTTATGACGTAGAAATTGAACCGTTAGCGATAGAACCTTGGATCAGCTTGTGGATTAATATGCACATAAAAACCTATCATCTGCAAAAACAAAATCGATTCTATCTTGCATGGTTCAATAGATATGGACACTTATCCCTTTTAGTCGGTTAACTCCACCCAGTATGACGTAGAAATTGAACCGTTAGCGATAGAACCTTGGATCGGCTTGCGGATTAATATACACATAAAAACCTATCATCTGCAAAAACAAAATCGATCCTATCTTGCTTGGTTCAATAGATATGGACACTTATCCCTTTTGGTCGGTTAACCCCACATAGTATGACGTAGAAATTGAACCGTTGCGATAGAACCTTGGATCAGCTTGTGGATTAATATACACATAAAAACCTATAATCTGCAAAAATAAAATCGATACTATTTTGCTTGGTTCAATAGATATGGACACTTATCCCTTTTATGACGTAGAAATTGAACCGCTAACGATAGAACCTTGGGTCAGCTTGTGGATTAATATGCTCATAAAAACCTACCATCTGCAAAAATAAATTCGATTCTACCTTGCTTGGTTCAATATATATAGGCACTTATCCCTATTATTCGGTTAACCCCACCCAGTATGTCGTAGAAATTGAACCGTTAGCGATAGAAACTTGGATCAGCTTGTGGATCAATATACACATAAAAACCTATCACCTGCAAAAACAAAATGGATTCTATTTTGCTTGGTTCAATAGATATGGACACTTATCCCTTTTAGTCGGTTAACCCCACACAGTATGACGTAGAAATTGAACCGTTAGCGATAGAACCTTGAATCAGCTTGTGGATTAATACACACATAAAAACCTACCATCTGCAGAAATAAAATCAATTCTGTCTTGCTTGGTTCAATAGATATGGACACTTATCCCTTTTATGACGTAGAAATTGAACCGTTAGCGATAGAACCTTGGATCAGCTTGTGGATTAATATACACATAAAAACCTATCATATGCAAAAACAAAATCGATTCTATCTTGCATGGTTCAATAGATATGGACACTTATCCCTTTTAGTCAGTTAACCCCACCCAGTATGATGTAGAAATTGAACCGTTAGCGATAGAACCTTGGATCGGCTTGTGGATTAATATACACATAAAAACCTATCATCTGCAAAAACAAAATCGATTCTATCTTGCTTGGTTCAATAGATATGGACACTTATCCCTTTTAGTCGGTTAACCCCACACAGTATGACGTAGAAATTGAACCGTTAGCGATAGAACCTTGGATCAGCTTGTGGATTAATATACACATAAAAACCTATAATCTGCAAAAATAAAATCGATTCTATTTTGCTTGGTTCAATAGATATGGACACTTATCCCTTTTATGACGTAGAAATTGAACCGTTAGCGATAGAACCTTGGATCAGATTGTTGGTTAATATACACATAAAAACCTATCATCTGCAAAAACAAAATCGATTCTATCTTGCATGGTTCAATAGATATGGACACTTATTCCTTTTAGTCGGTTAACCCCACCCAGTATGACGTAGAAATTGAACCGTTAGCGATAGAACCTCGGATCAGCTTGTGGATTAATACACACATAAAAACCTATCATTTTCAAAAACAAAATCGATTCTATCTTGCATGGTTCAATAGATATGGACACTTATCCCTTTTAGTCGGTTAACCCCACACAGTATGACGTAGAAATTGAACCGTTAGCGATAGAACCGTGGATGAGCTTGTGGATTAATACACACATAAAAACCTATCATTTTCAAAAACAAAATCGATTCTATCTTGCATGGTTCAACAGATATGGACACTTATCCCTTTTAGTCGGTTAACCCCACACAGTATGACGTAGAAATTGAACCGTTAGCGATAGAACCGTGGATCAGCTTGTGGATTAATATACACATAAAAACCTATCATCTTCAAAAACAAAACCGATTCTATCTTGCATGGTTCAATAGATATGGACACTTATCCCTTTTAGTCGGTTAACCCCACACAGTATGACGTAGAAATTGAACCGTTAGCGATAGAACCGTGGATCAGCTTGCGGATTAATATACACATAAAAACCTATCATCTGAAAAAACAAAATCGATTCTATCTTGCATGGTTCAATACATATGGACACTTATCCCTTTTAGTCGGTTAACCCCACCCAGTATGACGTAGAAATTGAACCGTTAGCGATAGAACCTGGGATCGGCTTGTGGATTAATATACACATAAAAGCCTATCATCTGCAAAAACAAAATCGATTCTATCTTGCATGGTTCAATAGATATGGACACTTATTCCTTTTAGTCGGTTAACCCCACCCAGTATGACGTAGAAATTCAACCGTTAGCGATAGAACCTTGGATCAGCTTGTGGATTAATATACACATAAAAACCTATCATCTTCAAAAACAAAATCGATTCTATCTTGCATCGTTCAATAGATATGGACACTTATCCCTTTTAGTCGGTTAACCCCACACAGTATGACGTAGAAATTGAAACGTTAGCGATAGAACCGTGGATCAGCTTGCGGATTAATATACACATAAAAACCTATCATCTGCAAAAACAAAATCGATTCTATCTTGCATGGTTCAATAGATATGGACACTTATCCCTTTTAGTCGGTTAACCCCACCCAGTATGACGTAGAAATTGAACCGTTAGCGATAGAATCTGGGATCGGGTTGTGGATTAATATACACATAAAAACCTATCATGTGCAAAAACAAAATCGATTCTATCTTGCATGGTTCAATAGATATGGACACTTATCCCTTTTAGTCGGTTAACCCCACACAGTATGACGTAGAAATTGAACCGTTAACGATAGAACCTTGGGTCAGCTTGTGGATTAATACACACATAAAAACCTATCATCTGCAAAAACAAAATCGATTCTATCTTCCACGGTTCAATAGATATGGACACTTATTCCTTTTAGTCGGTTAACCCCACCCAGTATGACGTAGAAATTGAACCGTTAGCGATAGAACCTCGGATCAGCTTGTGGATTAATACACACATAAAAACCTACCATCTGCAGAAATAAAATCGATTCTGTTTTGCTTGGTTCAATAGATATGGACACTTATCCCTTTTAGTCGGTTAACCCCACACAGTATGACGTAGAAATTGAACCGTTAGCGATAGAACCGTGGATCAGCTTGCGGATTAATATACACATAAAAACCTATCATCTGAAAAAACAAAATCGATTCTATCTTGCATGGTTCAATACATATGGACACTTATCCCTTTTAGTCGGTTAACCCCACCCAGTATGACGTAGAAATTGAACCGTTAGCGATAGAACCTGGGATCGGCTTGTGGATTAATATACACATAAAAGCCTATCATCTGCAAAAACAAAATCGATTCTATCTTGCATGGTTCAATAGATATGGACACTTATTCCTTTTAGTCGGTTAACCCCACCCAGTATGACGTAGAAATTGAACCGTTAGCGATAGAACCTCGGATCAGCTTGTGGATTAATACACACATAAAAACCTACCATCTGCAGAAATAAAATCGATTCTGTTTTGCTTGGTTCAATAGATATGGACACTTATCCCTTTTAGTCGGTTAACCCCACACAGTATGACGTAGAAATTGAACCGTTAGCGATAGAACCGTGGATGAGCTTGTGGATTAATACACACATAAAAACCTATCATTTTCAAAAACAAAATCGATTCTATCTTGCATGGTTCAACAGATATGGACACTTATCCCTTTTAGTCGGTTAACCCCACACAGTATGACGTAGAAATTGAACCGTTAGCGATAGAACCGTGGATCAGCTTGTGGATTAATATACACATAAAAACCTATCATCTTCAAAAACAAAACCGATTCTATCTTGCATGGTTCAATAGATATGGACACTTATCCCTTTTAGTCGGTTAACCCCACACAGTATGACGTAGAAATTGAACCGTTAGCGATAGAACCGTGGATCAGCTTGCGGATTAATATACACATAAAAACCTATCATCTGAAAAAACAAAATCGATTCTATCTTGCATGGTTCAATACATATGGACACTTATCCCTTTTAGTCGGTTAACCCCACCCAGTATGACGTAGAAATTGAACCGTTAGCGATAGAACCTGGGATCGGCTTGTGGATTAATATACACATAAAAGCCTATCATCTGCAAAAACAAAATCGATTCTATCTTGCATGGTTCAATAGATATGGACACTTATTCCTTTTAGTCGGTTAACCCCACCCAGTATGACGTAGAAATTCAACCGTTAGCGATAGAACCTTGGATCAGCTTGTGGATTAATATACACATAAAAACCTATCATCTTCAAAAACAAAATCGATTCTATCTTGCATGGTTCAATAGATATGGACACTTATCCCTTTTAGTCGGTTAACCCCACACAGTATGACGTAGAAATTGAAACGTTAGCGATAGAACCGTGGATCAGCTTGCGGATTAATATACACATAAAAACCTATCATCTGCAAAAACAAAATCGATTCTATCTTGCATGGTTCAATAGATATGGACACTTATCCCTTTTAGTCGGTTAACCCCACCCAGTATGACGTAGAAATTGAACCGTTAGCGATAGAATCTGGGATCGGGTTGTGGATTAATATACACATAAAAACCTATCATGTGCAAAAACAAAATCGATTCTATCTTGCATGGTTCAATAGATATGGACACTTATCCCTTTTAGTCGGTTAACCCCACACAGTATGACGTAGAAATTGAACCGTTAACGATAGAACCTTGGGTCAGCTTGTGGATTAATACACACATAAAAACCTATCATCTGCAAAAACAAAATCGATTCTATCTTGCATGGTTCAATAGATATGGACACTTATTCCTTTTAGTCGGTTAACCCCACCCAGTATGACGTAGAAATTGAACCGTTAGCGATAGAACCTCGGATCAGCTTGTGGATTAATACACACATAAAAACCTACCATCTGCAGAAATAAAATCGATTCTGTTTTGCTTGGTTCAATAGATATGGACACTTATCCCTTTTAGTCGGTTAACCCCACACAGTATGACGTAGAAATTGAACCGTTAGCGATAGAACCTTGGATCAGCTTGTGGATTAATATACACATAAAAACCTATAATCTGCAAAAATAAAATCGATTCTATTTTGCTTGGTTCAATAGATATGGACACTTATCCCTTTTATGACGTAGAAATTGAACCGTTAGCGATAGAACCTTGGATCAGATTGTTGGTTAATATACACATAAAAACCTATCATCTGCAAAAACAAAATCGATTCTATCTTGCATGGTTCAATAGATATGGACACTTATTCCTTTTAGTCGGTTAACCCCACCCAGTATGACGTAGAAATTGAACCGTTAGCGATAGAACCTCGGATCAGCTTGTGGATTAATACACACATAAAAACCTATCATTTTCAAAAACAAAATCGATTCTATCTTGCATGGTTCAATAGATATGGACACTTATCCCTTTTAGTCGGTTAACCCCACACAGTATGACGTAGAAATTGAACCGTTAGCGATAGAACCGTGGATGAGCTTGTGGATTAATACACACATAAAAACCTATCATTTTCAAAAACAAAATCGATTCTATCTTGCATGGTTCAACAGATATGGACACTTATCCCTTTTAGTCGGTTAACCCCACACAGTATGACGTAGAAATTGAACCGTTAGCGATAGAACCGTGGATCAGCTTGTGGATTAATATACACATAAAAACCTATCATCTTCAAAAACAAAACCGATTCTATCTTGCATGGTTCAATAGATATGGACACTTATCCCTTTTAGTCGGTTAACCCCACACAGTATGACGTAGAAATTGAACCGTTAGCGATAGAACCGTGGATCAGCTTGCGGATTAATATACACATAAAAACCTATCATCTGAAAAAACAAAATCGATTCTATCTTGCATGGTTCAATACATATGGACACTTATCCCTTTTAGTCGGTTAACCCCACCCAGTATGACGTAGAAATTGAACCGTTAGCGATAGAACCTGGGATCGGCTTGTGGATTAATATACACATAAAAGCCTATCATCTGCAAAAACAAAATCGATTCTATCTTGCATGGTTCAATAGATATGGACACTTATTCCTTTTAGTCGGTTAACCCCACCCAGTATGACGTAGAAATTCAACCGTTAGCGATAGAACCTTGGATCAGCTTGTGGATTAATATACACATAAAAACCTATCATCTTCAAAAACAAAATCGATTCTATCTTGCATCGTTCAATAGATATGGACACTTATCCCTTTTAGTCGGTTAACCCCACACAGTATGACGTAGAAATTGAAACGTTAGCGATAGAACCGTGGATCAGCTTGCGGATTAATATACACATAAAAACCTATCATCTGCAAAAACAAAATCGATTCTATCTTGCATGGTTCAATAGATATGGACACTTATCCCTTTTAGTCGGTTAACCCCACCCAGTATGACGTAGAAATTGAACCGTTAGCGATAGAATCTGGGATCGGGTTGTGGATTAATATACACATAAAAACCTATCATGTGCAAAAACAAAATCGATTCTATCTTGCATGGTTCAATAGATATGGACACTTATCCCTTTTAGTCGGTTAACCCCACACAGTATGACGTAGAAATTGAACCGTTAACGATAGAACCTTGGGTCAGCTTGTGGATTAATACACACATAAAAACCTATCATCTGCAAAAACAAAATCGATTCTATCTTCCATGGTTCAATAGATATGGACACTTATTCCTTTTAGTCGGTTAACCCCACCCAGTATGACGTAGAAATTGAACCGTTAGCGATAGAACCTCGGATCAGCTTGTGGATTAATACACACATAAAAACCTACCATCTGCAGAAATAAAATCGATTCTGTTTTGCTTGGTTCAATAGATATGGACACTTATCCCTTTTAGTCGGTTAACCCCACACAGTATGACGTAGAAATTGAACCGTTAGCGATAGAACCGTGGATCAGCTTGCGGATTAATATACACATAAAAACCTATCATCTGAAAAAACAAAATCGATTCTATCTTGCATGGTTCAATACATATGGACACTTATCCCTTTTAGTCGGTTAACCCCACCCAGTATGACGTAGAAATTGAACCGTTAGCGATAGAACCTGGGATCGGCTTGTGGATTAATATACACATAAAAGCCTATCATCTGCAAAAACAAAATCGATTCTATCTTGCATGGTTCAATAGATATGGACACTTATTCCTTTTAGTCGGTTAACCCCACCCAGTATGACGTAGAAATTGAACCGTTAGCGATAGAACCTCGGATCAGCTTGTGGATTAATACACACATAAAAACCTACCATCTGCAGAAATAAAATCGATTCTGTTTTGCTTGGTTCAATAGATATGGACACTTATCCCTTTTAGTCGGTTAACCCCACACAGTATGACGTAGAAATTGAACCGTTAGCGATAGAACCGTGGATGAGCTTGTGGATTAATACACACATAAAAACCTATCATTTTCAAAAACAAAATCGATTCTATCTTGCATGGTTCAACAGATATGGACACTTATCCCTTTTAGTCGGTTAACCCCACACAGTATGACGTAGAAATTGAACCGTTAGCGATAGAACCGTGGATCAGCTTGTGGATTAATATACACATAAAAACCTATCATCTTCAAAAACAAAACCGATTCTATCTTGCATGGTTCAATAGATATGGACACTTATCCCTTTTAGTCGGTTAACCCCACACAGTATGACGTAGAAATTGAACCGTTAGCGATAGAACCGTGGATCAGCTTGCGGATTAATATACACATAAAAACCTATCATCTGAAAAAACAAAATCGATTCTATCTTGCATGGTTCAATACATATGGACACTTATCCCTTTTAGTCGGTTAACCCCACCCAGTATGACGTAGAAATTGAACCGTTAGCGATAGAACCTGGGATCGGCTTGTGGATTAATATACACATAAAAGCCTATCATCTGCAAAAACAAAATCGATTCTATCTTGCATGGTTCAATAGATATGGACACTTATTCCTTTTAGTCGGTTAACCCCACCCAGTATGACGTAGAAATTCAACCGTTAGCGATAGAACCTTGGATCAGCTTGTGGATTAATATACACATAAAAACCTATCATCTTCAAAAACAAAATCGATTCTATCTTGCATGGTTCAATAGATATGGACACTTATCCCTTTTAGTCGGTTAACCCCACACAGTATGACGTAGAAATTGAAACGTTAGCGATAGAACCGTGGATCAGCTTGCGGATTAATATACACATAAAAACCTATCATCTGCAAAAACAAAATCGATTCTATCTTGCATGGTTCAATAGATATGGACACTTATCCCTTTTAGTCGGTTAACCCCACCCAGTATGACGTAGAAATTGAACCGTTAGCGATAGAATCTGGGATCGGGTTGTGGATTAATATACACATAAAAACCTATCATGTGCAAAAACAAAATCGATTCTATCTTGCATGGTTCAATAGATATGGACACTTATCCCTTTTAGTCGGTTAACCCCACACAGTATGACGTAGAAATTGAACCGTTAACGATAGAACCTTGGGTCAGCTTGTGGATTAATACACACATAAAAACCTATCATCTGCAAAAACAAAATCGATTCTATCTTGCATGGTTCAATAGATATGGACACTTATTCCTTTTAGTCGGTTAACCCCACCCAGTATGACGTAGAAATTGAACCGTTAGCGATAGAACCTCGGATCAGCTTGTGGATTAATACACACATAAAAACCTACCATCTGCAGAAATAAAATCGATTCTGTTTTGCTTGGTTCAATAGATATGGACACTTATCCCTTTTAGTCGGTTAACCCCACACAGTATGACGTAGAAATTGAACCGTTAGCGATAGAACCTTGAATCCGCTTGCGGATTAATACACGCATAAAAACCTACCATCTGCAGAAATAAAATCAATTCTGTCTTGCTTGGTTCAATAGATATGGACACTTATCCCTTTTATGACGTAGAAATTGAACCGTTAGCGATAGAACCTTGGATCAGCTTGCGGATTAATATACACATAAAAACCTATCATCTGCAAAAACAAAATCGATTCTATCTTGCATGGTTCAATAGATATGGACACTTATCCCTTTTAGTCGGTTAACCCCACACAGTATGACGTAGAAATTGAACCGTTAACGATAGAACCTTGGGTCAGCTTGTGGATTAATATACACATAAAAACCTATCATCTGCAAAAACAAAATCGATTCTATCTTGCATGGTTCAATAGATATGGACACTTATTCCTTTTAGTCGGTTAACCCCACCCAGTATGACGTAGAAATTGAACCGTTAGCGATAGAACCTTGGATCAGCTTGTGGATCAATATACACATAAAAACCTATCACCTGCAAAAACAAAATGGATTCTATCTTGCTTGGTTCAATAGATATGGACACTTATCCCTTTTAGTCGGTTAACCCCACACAGTATGACGTAGAAATTGAACCGTTACCGATAGAACCTTGAATCAGCTTGTGGATTAATACACACATAAAAACCTACCATCTGCAGAAATAAAATCAATTCTGTCTTGCTTGGTTCAATAGATATGGACACTTATCCCTTTTATGACGTAGAAATTGAACCGTTAGCGATAGAACCTTGGATCAGCTTGTGGATTAATATACACATAAAAACCTACCATCTGCAAAAACAAAATCGATTCTATCTTGCATGGTTCAATAGATATGGACACTTATCCCTTTTAGTCGGTTTACCCCACCCAGTATGACGTAGAAATTGAACCGTTAGCGATAGAACCTGGGATCGGCTTGTGGATTAATATACACATAAAAACCTATCATCTGCAAAACCAAAATCGATTCTATCTTGCATGGTTCAATAGATATGGACACTTATTCCTTTTAGTCGGTTAACCCCACCCAGTATGACGTAGAAAGTGAACCGTTAGCGATAGAACCTTGAATCAGCGTGTGGATTAATATACACATAAAAACCTATCATCTGCAAAAACAAAATCGATTCTATCTTGCTTGGTTTAATAGATATGGACACTTATCCCTTTTAGTCGGTTAACCCCACACAGTATGACGTAGAAATTGAACCGTTAGCGATAGAACCTTGGATCAGCTTGTGGATTAATATACACATAAAAACCTATAATCTGCAAAAATAAAATCGATTCTATTTTGCTTGGTTCAATAGATGTGGACACTTATCGCTTTTATGACGTAGAAATTGAACCGTTAGCGATAGAACCTTGGATCCGCTTGTGGATTAATACACACATAAAAACCTACCATCTGCAGAAATAAAATCGATTATGTCTTGCTTGGTTCAATAGATATGGACACTTATCCCTTTTAGTCGGTTAACCCCACACAGTATGACGTAGAAATTGAACCGTTAGCGATAGAACCTTGAATCAGCTTGTGGATTAATACACACATAAAAACCTACCATCTGCAGAAATAAAATCAATTCTGTCTTGCTTGGTTCAATAGATATGGACACTTATCCCTTTTATGACGTAGAAATTGAACCGTTAGCGATAGGACCTTGGATCAGCTTGTGGATTAATATACACATAAAAACCTATCATCTGCAAAAACAAAATCGATTCTATCTTGCATGGTTCAATAGATATGGACACTTATCCCTTTTAGTCGGTTAACCCCACCCAGTATGACGTAGAAATTGAACCGTTAGCGATAGAACCTGGGATCGGCTTGTGGATTAATATACACATAAAAACCTATCATCTGCAAAACCAAAATCGATTCTATCTTGCATGGTTCAATAGATATGGACACTTATTCCTTTTAGTCGGTTAACCCCACCCAGTATGACGTAGAAAGTGAACCGTTAGCGATAGAACCTTGAATCAGCTTGTGGATTAATACACACATAAAAACCTACCATCTGCAGAAATAAAATCAATTCTGTCTTGCTTGGTTCAATAGATATGGACACTTATCCCTTTTATGACGTAGAAATTGAACCGTTAGCGATAGAACCTTGAATCAGCTTGTGGATTAATACACACATAAAAACCTACCATCTGCAGAAATAAAATCAATTCTGTCTTGCTTGGTTCAATAGATATGGACACTTATCCCTTTTATGACGTAGAAATTGAACCGTTAGCGATAGAACCTTGGATCAGCTTGTGGATTAATATACACATAAAAACCTATCATCTGCAAAAACAAAATCGATTCTATCTTGCATGGTTCAATAGATATGGACACTTATACCTTTTAGTCGGTTAACCCCACACAGTATGACGTAGAAATTGAACCGTTAACGATAGAACCTTGGGTCAGCTTGTGGATTAATATACACATAAAAGCCTATCATCTGCAAAAAAAAATCGATTCTATCTTGCATGGTTCAATAGATATGGACACTTATCCTTTTTAGTCGGTTAACCCCACCCAGTATGACGTAGAAATTGAACCGTTAGCGATAGAACCTGGGATCGGCTTGTGGATTAATATACACATAAAAACCTATCATCTGCAGAAATAAAATCAATTCTGTCTTGCTTGGTTCAATAGATATGGACACTTATCCCTTTTATGACGTAGAAATTGAACCGTTAGCGATAGAACCTTGGGTCAGCTTGTGGATTAATATACACATAAAAACCTATCATCTGCAAAAACAAAATCGATTCTATCTTGCATGGTTCAATAGATATGGACACTTATCCCTTTTAGTCGGTTAACCCCACCCAGTATGACGTAGAAATTGAACCGTTAGCGATAGAACCTGGGATCGGCTTGTGGATTAATATACACATAAAAACCTATCATCTGCAAAAACAGAATCGATTCTATCTTGCATGGTTCAATAGATATGGACACTTATTCCTTTTAGTCGGTTAACCCCACCCAGTATGACGTAGAAATTGAACCGTTAACGATAGAACCTTGAATCAGCTTGTGGATTAATACACACATAAAAACCTACCATCTGCAGAAATAAAATCAATTCTGTCTTGCTTGGTTCAATAGATATGGACACTTATCCCTTTTATGACGTAGAAATTGAACCGTTAGCGATAGAACCTTGGATCAGCTTGTGGATTAATATACACATAAAAACCTATCATCTGCAAAAACAAAATCAATTCTATCTTGCATGGTTCAATAGATATGGACACTTATTCCTTTTAGTCGGTTAACCCCACCCAGTATGACGTAGAAATTGAACCGTTAGCGATAGAACCTTGAATCAGCTTGTGGATTAATACACACATAAAAACCTACCATCTGCAGAAATAAAATCAATTCTGTCTTGCTTGGTTCAATAGATATGGACACTTATCCCTTTTATGACGTAGAAATTGAACCGTTAGCGATAGAACCTTGGATCAGCTTGTGGATTAATATACACATAAAAACCTATCATCTGCAAAAACAAAATCGATTCTATCTTGCATGATTCAATAGATATGGACACTTATCCCTTTTAGTCGGTTAACCCCACACAGTATGACGTAGAAATTGAACCGTTAACGATAGAACCTTGGGTCAGCTTGTGGATTAATATACACATAAAAACCTATCATCTGCAAAAACAAAATCGATTCTATCTTGCATGGTTCAATAGATATGGACACTTATTCCTTTTAGTCGGTTAACCCCACCCAGTATGACGTAGAAATTGAACCGTTAGCGATAGAACCTCGGATCAGCTTGTGGATTAATACACACATAAAAACCTACCATCTGCAGAAATAAAATCGATTCTGTTTTGCTTGGTTCAATAGATATGGACACTTATCCCTTTTAGTCGGTTAACCCCACACAGTATGACGTAGAAATTGAACCGTTAGCGATAGAACCTTGAATCAGCTTGTGGATTAACCCCACACAGTATGACCTAGAAATTGAACCGCTAACGATAGAACCTTGGATCAGCTTTTGGATTAATATACACATAAAAACCTACCATCTGCAAAAATAAAATCGATTCTGTCTTGCTTGGTTCAATAGATATGGACACTTATCCCTTTTAGTCGGTTAACCCCACCCAGTATGACGTAGAAATTGAACCGTTAGCGATAGAACCAGTTTGACGTAGAAATTAAACCGTTAGCGATAGAACCTTGGATCAGCTTGTGGATTAATATGCACATAAAAACCTACCATCTGCAAAAACAAAATCCGATTCTGCCTTGCTTGGTTCAATAGATATAGACACTTATCCCTATTAGTCGGTTAACCCCACCCAGTATGACGTAGAAATTGAACCGTTAGCGATAGAACCTTGGATCAGCTTGTGGATTAATATGCACATAAAAACCTATCATCTGCAAAAACAAGATCGATTCTATCTTGCTTGGTTCAATAGATATGGACACTTATCCCTTTTAGTCGGTTAACCCCACACAGTATGACGTAGAAATTGAACCGTTAGCGATAGAACCTTGGATTAGCTTGTGGATTAATATACACATAAAGACCTATCATCTGCAAAAACAAAATCGATTCTATCTTGCTTGGTTCAATAGATATGGACACTTATCCCTTTTAGTCGGTTAACCCCACACAGTATGACGTAGAAATTGAACCGTTAGCGATAGAACCTTGGATCGGCTTGTGGATTAATATACACATAATAACCTATCATCTGCAAAAACAAAATCGATTCTATCTTGCTTGGTTCAATAGATATGGACACTTATCCCTTTTAGTCGGTTAACCCCACACAGTATGACGTAGAAATTGAACCGTTAGCGATAGAACCTTGGATCAGCTTGTGGATTAATATGCACATAAAGACCTATCATCTGCAAAAACAAAATCGATTCTATCTTGCTTGGTTCAATAGATATGGACACTTATCCCTTTTAGTCGGTTAACCCCACACAGTATGACGTAGAAATTGAACCGTTAGCGATAGAACCTTGGATCAGCTTGTGGATTAATACACACATAAAAACCTACCATCTTCAGAAATAAAATCGATTCTGTTTTGCTTGGTTCAATAGATATGGACACTTATCCCTTTTAGTCGGTTAACCCCACACAGTATGACCTAGAAATTGAACCGCTAACGATAGAACCTTGGATCAGCTTTTGGATTAATATACACATAAAAACCTACCATCTGCAAAAATAAAATCGATTCTGTCTTGCTAGGTTCAATAGATATGGACACTTATCCCTTTTAGTCGGTTAACCCCACCCAGTTTGACGTAGAAATTAAACCGTTAGCGATAGAACCTTGGATCAGCTTGTGGATTAATATGCATATAAAAACCTACCATCTGCAAAAACAAAATCCGATTCTGCCTTGCTTGGTTCAATAGATATAGACACTTATCCCTATTAGTCGGTTAACCCCACCCAGTATGACGTAGAAATTGAACCGTTAGCGATAGAACCTTGGATCAGCTTGCGGATTAATATGCACATAAAAACCTATCATCTGCAAAAACAAAATCGATTCTATCTTGCATGGTTCAATAGATATGGACACTTATTCCTTTTAGTCGGTTAACCCCACCCAGTATGACGTAGAAATTGAACCGTTAGCGATAGAACCTTGGATCAGCTTGTGGATCAATATACACATAAAAACCTATCACCTGCAAAAACAAAATGGATTCTATCTTGCTTGGTTCAAAAGATATGGACACTTATCCCTTTTAGTCGGTTAACCCCACACAGTATGACGTAGAAATTGAACCGTTAGCGATAGAACCTTGAATCAGCTTGTGGATTAATACACACATAAAAACCTACCATCTGCAGAAATAAAATCAATTCTGTCTTGCTTGGTTCAATAGATATGGACACTTATCCCTTTTATGACGTAGAAATTGAACCGTTAGCGATAGAACCTTGGATCAGCTTGTGGATTAATATACACATAAAAACCTACCATCTGCAAAAACAAAATCGATTCTATCTTGTATGGTTCAATAGATATGGACACTTATCCCTTTTAGTCGGTTAACCCCACCCAGTATGACGTAGAAATTGAACCGTTAGCGATAGAACCTTGGATCAGCTTGTGGATTAATATACACATAAAAACCTATAATCTGCAAAAATAAAATCGATTCTATTTTGCTTGGTTCAATAGATGTGAACACTTATCGCTTTTATGACGTAGAAATTGAACCGTTAGCGATAGAACCTTAGATCCGCTTGTGGATTAATACACACAAAAAAACCTACCATCTGCAGAAATAAAATCGATTATGTCTTGCTTGGTTCAATAGATATGGACACTTATCCCTTTTAGTCGGTTAACCCCACACAGTATGACGTAGAAATTGAACCGTTAGCGATAGAACCTTGAATCAGCTTGTGGATTAATACACACATAAAAACCTACCATCTGCAGAAATAAAATCAATTCTGTCTTGCTTGGTTCAATAGATAAGGACACTTATCCCTTTTATGACGTAGAAATTGAACCGTTAGCGATAGAACCTTGGATCAGCTTGTGGATTAATATGCACATAAAAACCTATCATCTGCAAAAACAAAATCGATTCTATCTTGCATGGTTCAATAGATATGGACACTTATCCCTTTTAGTCGGTTAACCCCACCCAGTATGACGTAGAAATTGAACCGTTAGCGATAGAACCTTGGATCGGCTTGTGGATTAATATACACATAAAAACCTATCATCTGCAAAAACAAAATCGATTCTATCTTGCTTGGTTCAATAGATATGGACACTTATCCCTTTTAGTCGGTTAACCCCACAGAGTATGACGTAGAAATTGAACCGTTGCGATAGAACCTTGGATCAGCTTGTGGATTAATATACACATAAAAACCTATAATCTGCAAAAATAAAATCGATTCTATTTTGCTTGGTTCAATAGATATGGACACTTATCCCTTTTATGACGTAGAAATTGAACCGCTAACGATAGAACCTTGGGTCAGCTTCTGGATTAATATGCTCATAAAAACCTACCATCTGCAAAAATAAATTCGATTATACCTTGCTTGGTTCAATAGATATAGGCACTTATCCCTATTAGTCGGTTAACCCCACCCAGTATGACGTAGAAATTGAACCGTTAGCGATAGAACCTTGGATCAGCTTGTGGATCAATATACACATAAAAACCTATCACCTGCAAAAACAAAATGGATTCTATCTTGCTTGGTTCAATAGATATGGACACTTATCCCTTTTAGTCGGTTAACCCCACACAGTATGACGTAGAAATTGAACCGTTAGAGATAGAACCTTGAATCAGCTTGTGGATTAATACACACATAAAAACCTACCATCTGCAGAAATAAAATCAATTCTGTCTTGCTGGGTTCAATAGATATGGACACTTATCCCTTTTATGACGTAGAAATTGAACCGTTAGCGATAGAACCTTGGATCAGCTTGTGGATTAATATACACATAAAAACCTATCATCTGCAAAAACAAAATCGATTCTATCTTGCATGGTTCAATAGATATGGACACTTATCCCTTTTAGTCGGTTAACCCCACCCAGTATGACGTAGAAATTGAACCGTTAGCGATAGAACCTGGGATCGGCTTGTGGATTAATATACACATAAAAACCTATCATCTGCAAAAACAAAATCGATTCTATCTTGCATGGTTCAATAGATATGGACACTTATTCCTTTTAGTCGGTTAACCCCACCCAGTATGACGTAGAAAGTGAACCGTTAGCGATAGAACCTTGAATCAGCTTGTGGATTAATACACACTTAAAAACCTACCATCTGCAGAAACAAAATCGATTCTATCTTGCATGGTTCAATAGATATGGACACTTATCCCTTTTAGTCGGTTAACCCCACCCAGTATGACGTAGAAATTGAACCGTTAGCGATAGAACCTGGGATCGGCTTGTGGATTAATATACACATAAAAACCTATCATCTGCAAAAACAGAATTGATTCTATCTTGCATGGTTCAATAGATATGGACACTTATTCCTTTTAGTCGGTTAACCCCACCCAGTATGACGTAGAAATTGAACCGTTAACGATAGAACCTTGGGTCAGCTTGTGGATTAATATACACATAAAAACCTATCATCTGCAAAAATAAAATCGATTCTCTCTTGCATGGTTCAATAGATATGGACACTTATTCCTTTTAGTCGGTTAACCCCACCCAGTATGACGTAGAAATTGAACGGTTAGCGATAGAACCTTGAATCAGCTTGTGGATTAATACACACATAAAAACCTACCATCTGCAGAAATAAAATCAATTCTGTCTTGCTCGGTTCAATAGATATGGATACTTATCCCTTTTATGACGTAGAAATTGAACCGTTAGCGATAGAACCTTGGATCAGCTTGTGGATTAATACACACATAAAAACCTATCATCTGCAAAAACAAAATCGATTCTATCTTGCATGGTTCAATAGATATGGACACTTATCCCTTTTAGTCGGTTAACCCCACACAGTATGACGTAGAAATTGAACCGTTAACGATAGAACCTTGGGTCAGCTTGTGGATTAATATACACATAAAAACCTATCATCTGCAAAAAAAAATCGATTCTATCTTGCATGGTTCAATAGATAAGGACACTTATCCCTTTTAGTCGGTTAACCCCACCCAGTATGACGTAGAAATTGAACCGTTAGTGATAGAACCTGGGATCGGCTTGTGGATTAATATACACATAAAAACCTATCATCTGCAAAAACAGAATCGATTCTATCTTGCATGGTTCAATAGATATGGACACTTATCCCTTTTAGTCGGTTAACCCCACACAGTATGACGTAGAAATTGAACCGTTAACGATAGAACCTTGGGTCAGCCTGTGGATTATTATACACATAAAAACCTATCATCTGCAAAAACAAAATCGATTCTATCTTGCATGGTTCAATAGATATGGACACTTATCCCTTTTAGTCGGTTAATCCCACCCAGTATGACGTAGAAATTGAACCGTTAGCGATAGAACCTGGGATCAGCTTGTGGATTAATACACACATAAAAACCTACCATCTGCAGAAATAAAATCAATTCTGTCTTGCTTGGTTCAATAGATATGGACACTTATCCCTTTTATGACGTAGAAATTGAACCGTTAGCGATAGAACCTTGGATCAGCTTGTGGATTAATATACACATAAAAACCTATCATCTGCAAAAATAAAATCGATTCTATCTTGCATGGTTCAATAGATATGGACACTTATTCCTTTTAGTCGGTTAACCCCACCCAGTATGACGTAGAAATTGAACCGTTAGCGATAGAACCTTGAATCAGCTTGTGGATTAATACACACATAAAAACCTACCATCTGCAGAAATAAAATCAATTCTGTCTTGCTTGGTTCAATAGATATGGACACTTATCCCTTTTATGACGTAGAAATTGAACCGTTAGCGATAGAACCTTGGATCAGCTTGTGGATTAATATACACATAAAAACCTATCATCTGCAAAAACAAAATCGATTCTATCTTGCATGGTTCAATAGATATGGACACTTATCCCTTTTAGTCGGTTAACCCCACACAGTATGACGTAGAAATTGAACCGTTAACGATAAAACCTTGGGTCAGCCTGTGGATTAATATACACATAAAAACCTATCATCTGCAAAAACAAAATCGATTCTATCTTGCATGGTTCAATAGATATGGACACTTATCCCTTTTAGTCGGTTAACCCCACCCAGTATGACGTAGAAATTGAACCGTTAGCGATAGAACCTGGGATCGGCTTGTGGATTAATATACACATAAAAACCTATCATCTGCAAAAACAAAATCGATTCTATCTTGCATGGTTCAATAGATATGGACACTTATCCCTTTTAGTCGGTTAACCCCACCCAGTATGACGTAGAAATTGAACCGTTAGCGATAGAACCTCGGATCAGCTTGTGGATTAATACACACATAAAAACCTACCATCTGCAGAAATAAAATCGATTCTGTTTTGCTTGGTTCAATAGATATGGACACTTATCCCTTTTAGTCGGTTAACCCCACACAGTATGACGTAGAAATTGAACCGTTAGCGATAGAACCTTGAATCAGCTTGTGGATTAATACACACATAAAAACCTACCATCTGCAGAAATAAAATCAATTCTGTCTTGCTTGGTTCAATAGATATGGACACTTATCCCTTTTATGACGTAGAAATTGAACCGTTAGCGATAGAACCTTGGATCAGCTTGTGGATTAATATACACATAAAAACCTATCATCTGCAAAAACAAAATCGATTCTATCTTGCATGGTTCAATAGATATGGACACTTATCCCTTTTAGTCGGTTAACCCCACCCAGTATGACGTAGAAATTGAACCGTTAGCGATAGAACCTGGTATCGGCTTGTGGATTAATATACACATAAAAACCTATCATCTGCAAAAACAAAATCGATTCTATCTTGCATGGTTCAATAGATATGGACACTTATTCCTCTTAGTCGGTTAACCCCACCCAGTATGACGTAGAAATTGAACCGTTAGCGATAGAACCTTGAATCAGCTTGTGGATTAATACACACATAAAAACCTACCATCTGCAGAAATAAAACAATTCTGTCTTGCTTGGTTCAATAGATATGGACACTTATACCTTTTATGACGTAGAAATTGAACCGTTAGCGATAGAACCTTGGATCAGCTTGTGGATTAATATACACATAAAAACCTATCATCTTCAAAAACAAAATCGATTCTATCATGCATGGTTCAATAGATATGGACACTTATCCCTTTTAGTCGGTTAACCCCACACAGTATGACGTAGAAATTGAACCGTTAACGATAGAACCTTGGATCTGCTTGTAGATTAATATACACATAAAAACCTATCATCTGCAAAAACAAAATCGATTCTATCTTGCATGGTTCAATAGATATGGACACTTATTCCTTTTAGTCGTTTAACCCCACCCAGTATGACGTAGAAATTGAACCGTTAGCGATAGAACCTTGAATCAGCTTGTGGATTAATACACACATAAAAACCTACCATCTGCAGAAATAAAATCAATTCTGTCTTGCATGGTTCAATAGATATGGACACTTATCCCTTTTATGACGTAGAAATTGAACCGGTAGCGATAGAACCTTGGATCAGCTTGTGGATTAATACACACATAAAAACCTACCATCTGCAGAAATAAAATCGATTATGTCTTGCTTGGTTCAATAGATATGGACACTTATCCCTTTTAGTCGGTTAACCCCACACAGTATGACGTAGAATTTGAACCGTTAGCGATAGAACCTTGAATCAGCTTGTGGATTAATACACACATAAAAACCTACCATCTGCAGAAATAAAATCAATTCTGTCTTGCTTGGTTCAATAGATATGGACACTTATCCCTTTTATGACGTAGAAATTGAACCGTTAGCGATAGAACCTTGGATCAGCTTGTGGATTAATATACACATAAAAACCTATAATCTGCAAAAATAAAATCGATTCTATTTTGCTTGGTTCAATAGATATGGACACTTATACCTTTTATGACGTAGAAATTGAACCGTTAGCGATAGAACCTTGGATCAGCTTGTTGATTAATATACACATAAAAACCTATCATCTGCAAAAACAAAATCGACTCTATCTTGCTTGGTTCAATAGATATGGACACTTATCCCTTTTAGTCGGTTAACCCCACACAGTATGACGTAGAAATTGAACCGTTAGCGATAGAACCTTAGATCAGCTTGTGGATTAATATACACATAAAGACCTATCATCTGCAAAAACAAAATCGATTCTATCTTGCTCGGTTCAATAGATATGGACACTTATCCCTTTTAGTCGGTTAACCCCACACAGTATGACGTAGAAATTGAACCGTTAGCGATAGAACCTTGGATCAGCTTGTGGATTAATACACACATAAAAAGCTACCATCTGCAGAAATAAAATCGATTCTGTTTTGCTTGGTTCAATAGATATGGACACTTATCCCTTTTAGTCGGTTAACCCCACACAGTATGACCTAGAAATTGAACCGCTAACGATAGAACCTTGGATCAGCTTTTGGATTAATATACACATAAAAACCTATAATCTGCAAAAATAAAATCGATTCTATTTTGCTTGGTTCAATAGATATGGACACTTATCCCTTTTATGACGTAGAAATTGAACCGTTAGCGATAGAACCTTGGATCAGCTTGTTGATTAATATACACATAAAAACCTATCATCTGCAAAAACAAAATCGACTCTATCTTCCATGGTTCAATAGATATGGACACTTATCCCTTTTAGTCGGTTAACCCCACCCAGTATGACGTAGAAATTGAACCGTTAGCGATAGAACCTTGGATCAGCTTGTGGATCAATATATCCATAAAAACCTATCACCTGCAAAAACAAAATGGATTCTATCTTGCTTGGTTCAATAGATGTGGACACTTATCCCTTTTAGTCGGTTAACCCCACACAGTATGACGTAGAAATTGAACCGTTAGCGATAGAACCTTGAATCAGCTTGTGGATTAATACACACATAAAAAGCTACCATCTGCAGAAATAAAATCAATTCTGTCTTGCTTGGTTCAATAGATATGGACACTTATCCCTTTTATGACGTAGAAATTGAACCGTTAGCGATAGAACCTTGGATCAGCTTGTGGATTAGTATACACATAAAAACCTATCATCTGCAAAAACAAAATCGATTCTATCTTGCATGGTTCAATAGATATGGACACTTATCCCTTTTAGTCGGTTAACCCCACCCGGTATGACGTAGAAATTGAACCGTTAGCGATAGAACCTGGGATCGGCTTGTGGATTAATATACACATAAAAACCTATCATCTGCAAAAACAAAATCGATTCTATCTTGCTTGGTTTAATAGATATGGACACTTATCCCTTTTAGTCGGTTAACCCCACACAGTATGACGTAGAAATTGAACCGTTAGCGATAGAACCTTGGATCAGCTTGTGGATTAATACACACATAAAAACCTACCATATGCAGAAATAAAATCGATTATGTCTTGCTTGGTTCAATAGATATGGACACTTATCCCTTTTAGTCGGTTAACCCCACACAGTATGACGTAGAAATTGAACCGTTAGCGATAGAACCTTGAATCAGCTTGTGGATTAATACACACATAAAAACCTACCATCTGCAGAAATAAAATCAATTCTGTCTTGCTTGGTTCAATAGATATGGACACTTATCCCTTTTATGACGTAGAAATTGAACCGTTAGCGATAGAACCTTGGATCAGCTTGTAGATTAATATACACATAAAAACCTATCATATGCAAAAACAAAATCGATTCTATTTTGCATGGTTCAATAGATATGGACACTTATCCCTTTTAGTCGGTTAACCCCACCCAGTATGACGTAGAAATTGAACCGTTAGCGATAGAACCTTGGATCGGCTTGTGGATTAATATACATATAAAAACCTATCATCTGCAAAAACAAAATCGCTTCTATCTTGCTTGGTTCAATAGATATGGACACTTATCCCTTTTAGTCGGTTAACCCCACACAGTATGACGTAGAAATTGAACCGTTAGCAATAGAACCTTGGATCAGCTTGTGGATTAATATACACATAAAAACCTATAATCTGCAAAAACAAAATCGATTCTATTTTGCTTGGTTCAATAGATATGGACACTTATCCCTTTTATGACGTAGAAATTGAACCGTTAGCGATAGAACCTTGGATCAGCTTGTGGATTAATATACACATAAAAACCTATCATCTGGAAAAACAAAATCGATTCTATCTTGCATGGTTCAATAGATATGGACACTTATCCCTTTTAGTCGGTTATCCCCACCCAGTATGACGTAGAAATTGAACCGTTAGCGGTAGAACCTTGGATCAGCTTGTGGATTAATATACACATAAAAACCTATAATCTGCAAAAATAAAATCGATTCTATTTTGCTTGGTTCAATAGATGTAAACACTTATCCCTTTTATGACGTAGAAATTGAACCGTTAGCGATAGAACCTTGGATCAGCTTGTGGATGAATATACACATAAAAACCTACCATCTGCAGAAATAAAATCGATTCTGTCTTGATTGGTTCAATAGATATGGACACTTATCCCTTTTAGTCGGTTAACCCCACACAGTATGACGTAGAAATTGAACCGTTAGCGATAGAACCTTGGGTCAGCTTGTGGATTAATATACACATAAAAACCTATAATCTGCAAAAATAAAATCGATCCTATTTTGCTTGGTTCAATAGATATGGACACTTATCCCTTTTATGACGTAGAAATTGAACCGTTAGCGATAGAACCTTGGATCAGCTTGTCGATTAATATACACATAAAAACCTATCATATGCAAAAACAAAATCGATTCTATCTTGCATGGTTCAATAGATATGGACACTTATCCCTTTTAGTCGGTTAACCCCACCCAGTATGACGTAGAAATTGAACCGTTAGCGATAGAACCTTGGATCAGCTTGTGCATTAATATACACATAAAAACCTATCATATGCAAAAACAAAATCGATTCTATCTTGCTTGGTTCAATAGATATGGACACTTATCCCTTTTAGTCGGTTAACCCCACCCAGTATGACGTAGAAATTGAACCGTTAGCGATAGAACCTTGGATCAGCTTGTGGATTAATATACACATAAAAACCTACCATCTGCAGAAATAAAATCAATTCTGTCTTGCTTGGTTAAATAGATATGGACACTTATCCCTTTTAGTCGGTTAACCCCACACAGTATGACGTAGAAATTGAACCGTTAGCGATAGAACCTTGGATCAGCTTGTGGATTAGTATACACATAAAAACCTATAATCTGCAAAAATAAAATCGATTCTATCTTGCTTGGTTCAATAGATATGGACACTTATCCCTTTTAGTCGGTTAACCCCACACAGTATGACGTAGAAATTGAACCGTTAGCGATAGAACCTTGAATCAGCTTGTGGATTAATACACACATAAAAACCTACCATCTGCAGAAATAAAATCAATTCTGTCTTGCTTGGTTCAATAGATATGGACACTTATCCCTTTTATGACGTAGAAATTGAACCGTTAGCGATAGAACCTTGGATCAGCTTGTAGATTAATATACACATAAAAACCTATCATATGCAAAAACAAAATCGATTCTATCTTGCATGGTTCAATAGATATGGACACTTATCCCTTTTAGTCGGTTAACCCCACCCAGTATGACGTAGAAATTGAACCGTTAGCGATATAACCTTGGATCGGCTTGTGGATTAATATACATATAAAAACCTATCATCTGCAAAAACAAAATCGCTTCTATCTTGCTTGGTTCAATAGATATGGACACTTATCCCTTTTAGTCGGTTAACCCCACACAGTATGACGTAGAAATTGAACCGTTAGCAATAGAACCTTGGATCAGCTTGTGGATTAATATACACATAACAACCTATAATCTGCAAAAACAAAATCGATTCTATTTTGCTTGGTTCAATAGATATGGACACTTATCCCTTTTATGACGTAGAAATTGAACCGTTAGCGATAGAACCTTGGATCAGCTTGTGGATTAATATACACATAAAAACCTATCATCTGCAAAAACAAAATCGATTCTATCTTGCATGGTTCAATAGATATGGACACTTATCCCTTTTAGTCGGTTATCCCCACCCAGTATGACGTAGAAATTGAACCGTTAGCGGTAGAACCTTGGATAAGCTTGTGGATTAGTATACACATAAAAACCTATAATCTGCAAAAATAAAATCGATTCTATCTTGCTTGGTTCAATAGATATGGACACTTATCCCTTTTAGTCGGTTAACCCCACCCAGTATGACGTAGAAATTGAACCGTTAGCGATAGAACCTTGGATCAGCTTGTGGATTAAATTACACATAAAAGCCTATCATCTACAAAAACAAAATCGATTCTATCTTGCATGGTTCAATAGATATGGACACTTATCCCTTTTAGTCGGTTAACCCCACCCAGTATGACGTAGAAATTGAACCGTTAGCGATAGAACCTTGAATCAGCTTGTGGATTAATATACACATAAAAACCTATCATATGCAAAAACAAAATCGATTCTATCTTGCTTGGTTCAATAGATATGGACACTTATCCCTTTTAGTCGGTTAACCCCACCCAGTATGACGTAGAAATTGAACCGTTAGCGATAGAACCTTGGATCAGCTTGTGGATTAAATTACACATAAAAGCCTATCATCTACAAAAACAAAATCGATTCTATCTTGCATGGTTCAATAGATATGGACACTTATCCCTTTTAGTCGGTTAACCCCACCCAGTATGACGTAGAAATTGAACCGTTAGCGATAGAACCTTGGATCAGCTTGTGGATTAATATACACATAAAAACCTACCATCTGCAAAAATAAAATCGATTCTGTCTTGCTTGGTTCAATAGATATGGACACTTATCCCTTTTAGTCGGTTAACCTCACCCAGTTTGACGTAGAAATTGAACCGTTAGCGATAGAACCTTGGATGAGCTTGTGGATTAATACGCACATAAAAACCTACCATATGCAAAAATAAATTCGATTCTACCTTGCTTGGTTCAATAGATATAGACACTTATCCCTATTAGTCGGATAACCCCACCCAGTATGACGTAGAAATTGAACCGTTAGCGATAGAACCTTGGATCGGCTTGTGGATTAATACACACATAAAAACCTATCATCTGCAAAAACAAAATCGATTTTATCTTGCTTGGTTCAATAGATATGGACACTTATCCCTTTTAGTCGGTTAACCCCACACAGTATGACGTAGAAATTGAACCGTTAGCGATAGAACCTTGGATCAGCTTGTGGATTAATATGCACATAAAAACCTATAATCTGCAAAAATTAAATCGATTCTATTTTGCTTGGTTCAATAGATGTGGACACTTATCGCTTTTATGACGTAGAAATTGAACCGTTAGCGATAGAACTTTGGATCAGCTTGTGGATTAATACACACATAAAAACCTACCATCTGCAGAAATAAAATCGATTATGTCTTGCTTGGTTCAATAGATATGGACACTTATCCCTTTTAGTCGGTTAACCCCACACAGTATGACGTAGAAATTGAACCGTTAGCGATAGAACCTTGAATCAGCTTGTGGATTAATACACACATAAAAACCTACCATCTGCAGAAATAAAATCAATTCTGTCTTGCTTGGTTAAATAGATATGGACACTTATCCCTTTTATGACGTAGAAATTGAACCGTTAGCGATAGAACCTTGGATCAGCTTGTGGATTAATATACACATAAAAACCTATCATCTGCAAAAACAAAATCGATTCTATCTTGCATGGTTCAATAGATATGGACACTTATCCCTTTTAGTCGGTTAACTCCACACAGTATGACGTAGAAATTGAACCGTTAACGATAGAACCTTGGGTCAGCTTGTGGATTAATATACACATAAAAACCTATCATCTGCAAAAACAAAATCGATTCTATCTTGCATGGTTCAATAGATATGGACACTTATTCCTTTTAGTCGGTTAACCCCACCCAGTATGACGTAGAAATTGAACCGTTAGCGATAGAACCTCGGATCAGCTTGTGGATTAATACACACATAAAAACCTACCATCTGCAGAAATAAAATCGATTCTGTTTTGCTTGGTTCAATAGATATGGACACTTATCCCTTTTAGTCGGTTAACCCCACACAGTATGACGTAGAAATTGAACCGTTAGCGATAGAACCTTGAATCAGCTTGTGGATTAATACACACATAAAAACCTACCATCTGCAGAAATAAAATCAATTCTGTCTTGCTTGGTTCAATAGATATGGACACTTATCCCTTTTATGACGTAGAAATTGAACCGTTAGCGATAGAACCTTGGATCAGCTTGTGGATTAATATACACATAAAAACCTATCATCTGCAAAAACAGAATCGATTCTATCTTGCATGGTTC